>NW_023416365.1:489029-679316 GCF_014108235.1 Myotis myotis
TTGTTTTCACTGAATCCTGTTCATGGGACATTTCAGATACAGACACTCACCAGTGCTGAAGAGAGGGAGAGTGTGCGGAGGAGTGGAATCTAGGGAGAGACTGAGGAGAGAAGGGGGGCCGGGAGAGGTGGCAGCGAATTGAGTGCTGAGACACCCCTGAGCCCAGGACTGGGGCAGCCATTCTCTCCGGAGAGTGAGACTCCTCCCTTCAGCTCCCAGCCAAGGAGCACAGCCACACCCATATTCCACCCTGAACGAGATCCAGGATTAAAATAATCTGATCAGTCCCTGGGAGTTAACAGGGTCTGGCCTATAGAGGGATTTTCAATCCCAGCAACAACACAGCGCCGGTAACTAACTATTACGCAGCCAGCTCTGGGCAGTGAACTTCCACTGGACAGAGAGGCCCTATAGCCTCAGAGGCCAACCCCAGAACACTGCCACCCAGAGGCTGACCCACAAATTGACTCTTTGCTAAACACAAAATAAGGCAGTCTGGGAAACAAATGCGGCCTGCTTTAAAATAAGGACTGTGGTTTACAACACAGAGGAACAGTGAATTGCAGGAAAACTCAACACTCTCCTGAATACCTGGCAGGTCTAAGGTGAGCCACACTGAAGAATAGAAGAACCGAAGGACCTTCACTACTGCAATTTTTTTTTCTTTTTTCACCTTTTAACTAAGAAACCAATTTTTTTCTTTTTTTTCTACTTTTTCCATCACCTGATTTTACCCTTTTAATTACTACCTTCTTATTTTTAACCAGTATTATTACTGCTACCATTTTACCATTTTTTAAAGTGCCATTTTATTTTCTCTTTATTTTATTTTGGGATTAGTGTTCTCCATTCTATTTTCATCGTTATATTATTGGTTGTTTCTAGTTTGCATTCATCTCAAGGGAGCTGTTGCTGGAATTTGTTGGGATTAATGGCTGTTCTATAGGAGTATTCTCCTCATACAAAAAGTCTCTTCTCCTCTTCCACTTCATTCTCTCTTTTCGCTCCTTTTTTTTTTCTTTTCTTTTCTCGCTTTTATTTTCCCCCCTTCATTTTCCCAATTTCATTTTTGCACTCCTTTTTTTTTGGTCCCTACTTTTCTTTTCTTTTTTTTCTCTTTTATCCTTTTCTCTTCCTTCTTCCTTGTCTCCTAATTCTCTTAATTCGGGTGGTCACCTTTATTTGGGGTTATTAATATCGTGAATATATTTGTGTATAGTGCCTGGTACGTGGTGCCTTGTTGTGTTGTATTTTGTGCCTTTAAATCAACGCAGCTGGTCCAAGCAACAGCAACCTCCTGAGCACCACACACTCTGCTGAGGAATAGCAGCTGTACGTGAAACCTCGCCCCACCAGCCAGAAGAGCCACCACAGCTGTGAACAGCACCCACCAGAGGAGCTGCTGCCAACTGAAGAGCAGCTGCTAATGCAACCGCCCGAAGAGCAACCACAGACCAAGGAGTCACTGCCACCAAAGGAGCAACCACTGAACGACTCAACGTCTAGATATGTCAGTGAGATCAAACATGGGTAGACAAAGAAACCCCGAAAGGAAAGAGAAGGAGGACTCTCCAGAAAAGCAGCTAAGTAATGCAGAGGCATGCAACATGACAGAAAAAGAATTCAGAATAAGGGTCCTAGAGTGCATAAACCAGATGGAGGAAAAAATCGACAACCTCTGAAAGAAGCAAGAAGAAACAGATGAAAAAATCGATAACATATGGAAGAAGCTAGAAGAAACAGATGAAAAAATCAACAACTTAAGTAAGACCCAAGAACAAATGAAGAGTGATATAAATGCAATGAAAAACTCCATTGAAAGTATCAACAGTAGACTAGGAGAAGCGGAGGACCGAATTAGTGTATTAGAAGACAAGGAAGTAAAACACACCGAAAATGTACTGCAATTGGAGAAAAAAATTAAAAGACAGGAGGACAGCCTAAGGGAGCTTTGGGACAACATGAAACGAAACAACATACGAATAATAGGGGTACCAGAACAACAGAAAGATGAACAAGGATTAGAAAACCTATTCGAAGAAATAATATCAGAAAACTTCCCTGAGGTGGGGAAGAAAAAAGTCACACAAGCCCACAGAGTCCCAAACAAGGTGAACCCGAAAAAACCCACACCAAGACACATCATAATTACCATGGCAAATGTTCAGGACAAAGAGAGAATCTTACAGGCTTCAAGAGAGAGAAGGAAAGTTACATACAAGGGATCTCCCATTAGATTGTCAACTGATTTCTCAACAGAAACACATCAGGCCAGAAAAGAATGGACTGAAATTTACAAAGTGATGCAAAGCAAAGGACTGAATCCAAGAATACTCTATCCAGCAAGGCTATCATTCAAACTTGAAGGGGAAATAAGAAGCTTCATAGACAAAAAAAGGCTAAGGGAGTTTATCACCACCAAGCCAGCAAAGCAAGGAATGCTAAAGGGACTGGTATAAAAATAAGAAATAAAAAGCTCAGAAAGAAAACAGCCACACAAAAAAAGAAATGGCTACAAACAAGTACCTTTCAATAATAACTTTAAACGTAAATGGACTAAATGCTCCAAACAAAAGACATCGAGTGGCTGAATGGATGAAAAAACATAACCCATACATCTGCTGTCTACAAGAAACCCACCTCATTAGAAGGGACTCACACAGACTGAAAGTGAAAGGATGGAAAAATATCTTTCAGGCAAATGGAAAGGAAAAGAAAGCTGGGGTAGCAATACTTATATCGGAAAAAATAGACCTCAAAGTGAAGGCCATAACAAGAGGTAAGGAAGGCCACTTCATAATACTAAAGGGATCAATACAACAAGAAGATATAACCCTGGTAAACATATATGTACCCAATGCAGTAGCACCCAAATTCATAAAAAGACTCCTGGAAGATATCAAAGGAGAGATCGACAACAATACAATCATAGTAGGGGACTTTAATACACCACTGACAGCACTGGATAAATCCTCTAGACAAACAATCAGCAAAGATACAGCAATCCTAAATGACTCACTAAATCAGATGGACTTAATAGACATCTTCAGAACACTTCACCCGAAAGCCACGGAATATACATTCTACTCAAATGCTTATAAGACATATTCAAAAATAGACCATATATTGGGTCACAAGCAAAGTATCCCCAAATTCAAGAAGATTGAAATCATAAAAAGCGTCTTCGCAGACCACGACGGCATATTAGAAATAAACTACAATAAAAACAACCCAAAATACTCAAACACCTGGAAACTGAATAGCATGCTATTAAATATTGATTGGGTTACCAATGAGATCAATGAAGAAATTAAAAACATCCTGGAAACTAATGACAATGAAAACACAACAATCCAAAACCTATGGGACACAATGAAAGCAGTCCTGAGAGGGAAGTTTATAGCTCTACAGGCCTATCTCAAAAAACAAGAAAAAATGGTAGTAAATCATCTAACTCTACAACTCAAAGAATTAGAAAGAGAGCTACAAGAAAACCCCAGAGTGAGCAGAAGGAAGGAGATAATAAAGATTAAAGCAGAAATAAATGACATAGAGACCAAAAAAACAATACAGAAAATCAATGAAACCAAGAGCTGGTTCTTTGAAAGGATAAACAAGATTGACAAACCTCTAGCCAGACTCACAAAGAAGCAAAGAGAGAGGACCCAAATAAACAAAATCAGAAACGATAGAGGCGAAATAACAACAAACCCCACAGAAATACAAATGATTGTTAAAAAATACTATGGACAGCTCTACTCCAACAAACTAGACAACCTGGAGGAAATGGACAAATTCCTAGAAAAATACAACATTCCAAAACTCACTCAGGAAGAATCTAAAAATCTCAACAGGCCAATAACTATGGAAGAAATTGAAGCAGTCATCAAAAAGCTTCCATCAAACAAAAGCCAAGGAGCAGACGGCTTCACAGGGGAGTTTTACCAAACATTCAAGGAAGAACTAAAACCTATCCTCCTCAGACTACTACAAAACATTCAAGAGGAAGGAACACTTCCAAGCTCATTCTATGAAGCCAGCATCACCCTAATACCAAAACCAGGTAAAGACAACACAATGAAAGAGAATTACAGGCCAATATCCCTCATGAACATAGATGCCAAAACCCTCAACAAAATCTTAGCAAATCGGATCCAGCAGTACATCAGAAAGATCATACACCATGACCAAGTAGGATTTATCCCAGGGTTTCAAGGATGGTACAATATCCGCAAATCAATAAACGTGATACATTGCTGGGGTACAGCCCCAGCGGGTCCAGGGGTCCCCAAAGGTGTGGATGGAGTCGGCGAAGAAGGAATGACACAGAGACAGCGTTCAGTTGATCAGCAGCCTAGCCAGGATCTCTAGCCAGGATCTCCAGCCAAGTTCTGGTCTGGATCTCCAGCGAAGTTCTGCTTAGGATCTCCTGCCAGGGTCTGTGTCCATGTTCTCTTGCTAGGTTCTCCAGGTTCTCCAGCCAGGTTCTGTCCAAGTTCTCCAGCCAGGTTCAGTCACCAGGTTCTAGTCAGGTTCTCTTGCCAATTTCTGTAGTCAGGTTCAGTCCAGGATCTTTTGCCATGTTCTCTCAATCTAAGTTCTGTGTTCTAAGTTCTGGCTCTCTTGGTTCCGTATTCTAAGTTCTGTGTCTTGCTGTCTTATTACATCTGTATTTATATCAGTTGATTCAATCCTATCAATCTCTATTACAAAGGCTAGGGCATTTCTTATCTCCATTCCAGGGAGTAAAGATTATGTAGCTTAAGCATGATTGTTCATAGTTAAAGTGATTAATTACCCGCCTGGCACTTAGTTAAGAGGTTTTATTCCCTCCCTAACTTCAGGGGAAAATCCCTACCTGGGGAAACAACCTTTCTCAGAGACCTTGGTTAAAACACATAGTGCCAAGAAGGTGAGCAAACATATTAAGAACAGTATGCCATATATGCCAGGTCCTTTGAAACAGCAAGGATGGACCGGCTCCCGGCAATACATCACATAAACAAATTGAAAGAAAAAAACCACATGGTCCTATCAATTGATGCAGAAAAAGCACTTGACAAAATTCAACACCTATTTTTGATAAAAACTCTCAGCAAGGTGGGAGTAGAAGGATCATACCTCAACATAATAAAAGCCATATATGACAAGCCCACAGCCAACATCATACTCAATGGACAAAAACTAACACCATTTCCCCTAAAAACAGAAACAAGACAGGGATGCCCTCTCTCACCACTCCTGTTCAACATAGTACTGGAAGTGTTAGCCATTGCAATTCGGCAAGAAGAAGAAATAAAAGGCATCCAAATTGGAAAAGAGGAAGTAAAACTGTCCTTATTTGCAGACGACATGATATTATACATACAAAACCCTAGAGACTCTATCAAAAAGCAGCTAGACTTAATACATGAATTTGGCAATGTAGCACGATACAAAATTAACCCCAAGAAATCTGAGGCATTTCTATATACCAATAGTGAACTTTCAGAAAGAGAGATTATAAAAACTATCCCGTTTACCATTGCACCAAAAAAATTAAGCTACCTAGGAATAAACTTAACTAAAGAGGTAAAAGACCTCTACTCAGAAAACTACAGGACATTGAAAAAAGATATAGAGGAAGACATAAACACATGGAAGAACATACCGTGTTCATGGATTGGTAGAATCAACATCATTAAAATGTCCATACTACCCAAAGCAATCTATAAATTCAACGCACTTCCCATTAAAATATCAACGGCATACTTCAGAGATCTAGAACGAACTCTCCAAAAATTCATCTGGAATAAAAAAAGACCCCGAATAGCTGCAGCAATCCTGAAAAAGAACAAAGTAGGTGGGATCTCAATACCAGATATTAAGCTGTATTACAAAACCACTGTTCTCAAAACCGCCTGGTACTGGCACAAGAATAGGCATATAGATCAATGGAATAGAATAGAGAGCCCAGAAATCGGCCCGAACCAATATGCTCAATTAATATTTGACAAAGGAGGCAAGAACATACAATGGAGCCAAGATAGTCTCTTCAATAAATGGTTTTGGGAAAATTGGACAGATATATGCAAGAAAATGAAACTAGACCACCAACTTACACCATACACAAAAATAAACTCAAAATGGATAAAGAACTTAAATGTACGACAGGAAACCATAAAAATTCTAGAAGAATTCAAAGGCAACAAAATCTCAGACATATGCCGAAGCAATTTCTTCACTGATACAGCTCCTAGGGCACTTGAAACTAAAGAAAAAATGAACAAATGGGACTACATCAAAATAAAAAGCTTCTGAACAGCAAAAGAAACCATCAACAAAACAACGAGAAAACCCACTGTGTGGGAAAACATATTTGCCAATGTCATATCTGATAAGGGCCTAATCTCCAAAATTTATAGGGAACTCATACAACTTAACAAAAGGAAGATAAACAATCCAATCAAAAAATGGGCAAAGAACCTAAATAGACACCTTTCAAAAGAAGACATTCAGAAAGCAAAGAGACATATGAAAACATGCTCAAAGTCACTAATCATCCAAGAGATGCAAATCAAAACAACAATGAAGTACCATCTCACACCTGTCAGACTGGCTATCATCAGCAAATCAACAAACAACAAGTGCTGGAGAGGATGTGGAGAAAAAGGAACACTTGTGCACTGCTGGTGGGAATGCAGACTGGTGCAGCCACTATGGAAGACAGTATGGAATTTCCTTAAAAAACTACAAATGGAACTCCCATTTGACCCTGTGATCCCACTTCTAGGAATATATTCCAAGAAACCAGAAACACCAATCAGAAAGGATATATCCACCCCTATGTTCATAGCAGCACAATTCACCATAGCTAAGATCTGGAAACAGGCTAAGTGCCCATCAGTAGATGAATGGATTAGAAAACTGTGGTACATCTACATGATGGAATACTATGCTGCTCTAAAAAGGAAGGAACTCTTACCATTTGCAACGTCATTGATTGAACTGGAGAGCATTATGCTAAGTGAAATAAGCCAGTCAATAAAGGAAAAATACCACATGATCTCACTCATTCATGGATAATAGAGACCATTATAAACTTTTGAACAATAATAGATACAGAGGCAGAGCTGCCTCAAACAGATTGTCAATCTGCAGCGGGAAGGCCGGGGAGGGTTGGAGGGCAGGAGGTAGGGGGGTAAGAGTTCAACTAAAAGACTTGTATTCATGCATATAATCATAACCAATGGACATAAGACACTGGGGGATAGGGGAGGGTAGGGGACTGTCTAGGGCGGGGGGATAAAATGGACACATATGTAATACCCTTTGTAATACTTTAAGCAAAAAAAAAATAAAAATAAAAAAAATAAAAAATAAAAAAAATAAATAAATCAACGCAGCAGAGAGAGAACTACATAACCAAACACTTGGACAAGAGAGATCATGGTGAGACCAAGAACCAGCCTGCATATGAAAGAAAAATACGCATCACCAGAAAAGGAAGTAAACGAAATGGAGGCAATGGAGGCAAGCAACCTGTTAGAGAAAGAATTCAGAGAAATGGTCATAAGGTGGATGAAAAGAATGGAAGACAAATTCAACAATATGTGTAAGAACCAAGAGGAAATGAAGAAAAACCCAGAAGAAATGAAAAATGACATCACTGCTATAAAGAACACAATAGAAAGCATCAATGGTAGACTAGAAGAAGCAGAGGACTGCATCAGTGAGCTAGAAGACAGGTAGGAAAATATACCCAAGCAGAGCAGCTTCTAGAAAAAAAAAATAAAAAAGCAGGAGGAGAGCCTAAAAGAACTCTGGAACAACACAAAACGAAACAATATCTACATAATAGGGGTGCCAGAAGGAGAGGAAACTGAGCAAGGAATAGAAAACTTATTTGAAAAAATAAGGACAGAAATCTTCCCTGATATAAGGAAGAAAAAACTCACACAAATCCAAGAAGCTCACAGAGCCCCAAACAAAATAAACCCCCAAAACCAACGGCAAAGCACATTTTACTTAAATTGGCAAACACCAACAGCAAAGTAAGAAATTTAAAAGCATCCAGAGAGAAACAGAAAGTCACCTACAAAGGAGACCCCATGAGACTAGCAATGATTTCTCACCAGAAACACATCTGGCAAAAAGGGAATGGGATGAAATATATAAAGTCATGCTAAGGAAGGGTCTGAATCCAAGAATACTGCACCCAGCAAGGCTATCAATCAAAATTGAGGATGAAATCAGGTGCTTCACAGAAAAAAAAGGACTTAAAGAGTTTATTAACACCAAACCAGCAATGCAAGAAATGCTAAAGGGTCTGCTGTAAAAAGAAAAAAAATAGGAAACAAAGAAGGAACACAGGGGTAAAGAATAAAAATGGCAACTTACAAGTATCTATCAATAATAACTTTAAATGTAAATGGATTAAATGACCCAATCAAAAGACGTAGGGAAACTGAGTGGATAAGAAAATATGACCCATATATTTGCTGTCTACAGAAAACCCACCTCAGAAAAAAAAGATGCACAGAGATTGATCCTGAAGGAATGGAAAAAGGTTTTTCAGGCTCATGGAAATGAAAAACAAAAGCCGGGGTAGCAATACTTATATCTGACAAATTAGATCTCAACGTGAAGGACATAAAAAGAGATAATTATGGAAGGCAACTTCATAATACTAAAGGGAGCAATCCAACAAGAAGAAATAACTCAGGTAAACATATACGCACCCAATATAGGAGCACCCAAATACAGAAGAAATCTTCTGGAGGAGATCAAGTGTGAGATTGACAGCAACACAATCATAGTAGGGGACTTTAACACTCCATTATCACCATTGGACAAATCCTCTAAACAAAAAATCAGCAAAGAAACTTCAATCCTAAATGACTTACTAGAGCAGATGGAATTAATTGACCTGTTCAGAACATTTCACCCCAAAGCCACAGAATATACATTCTTCTCAAGTGCACATGGGTCATTTTCAAAGATAGACCATTAATTGTATCACAGAAAAAGTCTCTTCAAATTCAATTAGATAGAAATCATATCAAGAATTTTCTCAGATCACAATGCCATAAAACTGGAAATCAACTACAATAAAAACAATCAAAAAATCAAACACATGGAGACTAAATAGTATGCTATTAAACAATGACTGGGTTACCAAAGAGATCAAAGAAGAAATAAAAAAACAACATGGCAACAAACGACAATGAAAACACAACAATCCAAAACCTATGGGACACAGCGAAAGCAGTCTTGAGAGGGAAGTTCATAGCTCTACAAGCCTACTGCAAGAAACAAGAAACAATGAGAATAAATTACCTAACCCTACAACTCAAAGAGTTAGAAAGAGAGCAACAAGAAACACCCAGCGTAAGCATAAGGAAGGAAAAAATAAAGATCAGAGCAGAGATAAATGACATGGAGACCAAAAACAAACAAACAAAAAAACCAATAAAAAAAATATCAACAAAACCAAGAGCTGGTTCTTTGAAAGGATAAACAAGATTGATGAACCTCTAGCCAGGCTCACCAAGAAACAAAGAGAGAGAACCCAAATAAACAAAATCAGAAATGAAAGAGGAGAAATAACAACAGACCACACAGAAATACAAACAATTATGAAAAAATACTATGAACAACTCTACTCTAACAAACTAGACATCCTGGAGGAAATGTACATATTCCTAGAAAAATACAACCTTCCAAAACTTAATCAGGGAGAATCTAGAAATCTCAATAGGCCAATAACTATGGAAGAAATTGAAGCAGTCATCAAAAAGCTCCCAGCAAACAAAAGCCCAGGGCCAGATGGCTTCACAGGGGAGTTTTACCAAACATTCAAGGAAGAACTAAAACCTATCCTCCTCAGACTATTCCAAAAAATTCAAGTGGAAGGAACACTCCCAAGCTTATTCTATGAATCCAGCATCACCCTAGTACCAAAACCAGATAAAGACAACACAATGAAAGAGAATTACAGGCCAATATCCCTCATGAACATAGATGCCAAAATCCTCTACAAAATCCTAGCAAATAGGATCAAGCAGTACATCAGAAAGATCATACACCATGACCAAGTAGGATTTATCCCAGGGATGCAAGGATGGCACAATATCCACAAATCAATAAACGTAATAAATCACATAAACAAATTGAGAGATAAAAACCACAGTCATATCAATTGATGCAGAAAAAGCATTTGTCAAAATCCAACACCCATTTTTGATAAAAACTCTCAGCAAGGTGGGAATAGAAGGATCATACCTCAACATAATAAAAGCCATATATGACAAACCCACAGCCAACATCATAATCAATGGGCAAAGGCTAAAACCATTCTCCTTAATAACAAGAAAAGGCAGGGATGCACCCTCTCATCACTCCTGTTCAACATAGTACTGGAAGTACTAGCCATTGCGATCAGACAAGAAGAAGAAATAAAAGGCATCCAAATTAGAAAAGAAGAAGTAAAACTGTCCTTATTTGCAGATGACATGATACTGTACATAGAGAACCCTAAAGACTCCATAAAAAAATTATTAGACTTAATAAGTGAATTCAGCAATGTAGCAGGATACAAAATTAACCCCAAGAAATCTGAGGCATTTCTTTTCACCAATAGTAAACTTACAGAAAGTGAGACTAAAAAAAGCAATCCATTTACCATCACATCATAAAATTAAGATACCTAGGAATAAACTTAACTAAGGAGGTAAAAGAGTTATATGGGAAAAACACCAGGACACTATAAAAAGATATATAGGAAGACATAAACAGATGGAATAACATACCGTGTTCATGAATTGGTAGAGTCAACATCATCAAAATGTCCATATTACCCAAAGCAATCTATAGATTCAATTCAATCCCAATTAAATTACCAACAGCACATTTCACAGATCTAGAACAAACGTTCCAAAAATTCATCTAGAAAAAAAAAAGACTTTAAATAGCTGCAGCAATCCTGAGAAAGAAGAACAAAGTGGGTGGGATCTCAATACCAGATATCAAACTGTATTACAAAGCCACTGTACTTTAAACAGCTTGGTATTGGCACAAGAACAGACATATAGATCAATGGAATAGAATAGAGAACCCAGAAATTGACCCAAACCAATATGCCCAATTAATATTCGACAAAGAAGGCAAGAGCATGGAGTCAAGACAGTCTCTTCGATAAATGGTGTTGGTAAAATTGGACAGATACATGCAAAAGGGTGAAACTAGACCACCAACTCACACCATACACAAAAATAAACTCAAAATGGGTAAAAGACATAAACGTAAGGCAGGAAACCATAAAAATATTAGAGGAATCCACAGGCAGTGAAATCGCAAACATATGCCAAAGGAATTTCTTCTCTGATAATGCTCCTAGGGCAATGGAAACTAAAGAGAAAATAAACAAATGGACTACATCAAAATAAAAAGCGTTTGCACAGCAAAGGAAACCATCAACAAAACAACAAGAAGACCCACTGCATGGGAGAACATATTTGCCAATGATATCACTGAAAAGGGTTTAATCTCCAACATTTACAGGGAACTCATGAAACTTAAAAATAGAAAGATAATCCAATAAAAAAATGGACAATGGACTTAGATAGGCACTTTTTGAAAGAGAACATACAGAAGGCCGAAAGACATATGAAAACATGCTCAAAGTCACTAATTATGTGAGAGATGCAAATCAAAATGACAATGCGGTATCATCTCACACCTGTCAGAATGGCTATCATCCACAAATCAACAATCAACAAGTGCTGGAGAGGATGTGGAGGAAAAGGAACCCTTCGGCACTGCTGGGGGGAATTCAGACTGGTGCAGCCACTGTGGAGAACAGTATGGAGCTTCCTCAAAAAACTAAAAATGGAACTCTCATTTGACTCAGTGATCCCACTTCCAGGGATATATACCAATATCCCAAGAAGCCAGAAACACCAATCAGAAAGGATATATGGACTCCTATGTTCATAGCAGCACAATTCACCAAAGCTAAGATTTGGAAACAGCCGAAGTGCCCATCAACAGATGAGTGGATTAAAAACCTGTGGTGCATCTACACAATGGAATACTACACTGCAGTAAAAAAGAAGGAACTCTTGCCTTTTGCAACAGCATGGATGGAACTGGAGAGCATTATGCTAAGTGAAATAAGCCAGTCAGAGAAAGATAAATACCCCATGATCTCACTCATTTGTAGAATATAGAGAACAACATAGACTGATGAACAGGGACAGATCCAAAGACAGAGAAACAGAGATAAAACTATTAATCCCCAGAGGGAAAGTAGGGGAGGGAGGGGGCAAGGGGAAGAGATCAACCAAAGGACTTGTATACATGCATATAAGCCAAATCAAAGGACATGGACAACAGGTGAATTAGAGCATGAGTGGCCGAGGGAGGATGGGCATTTAATGGGGGGCGGGGGGTGAGGACACATTTGTAATAACTTTAGTAATAAAGAATTTTAAAAAAAAGATTCTTACTTTCTCGTTGGTGTTTGACAATTTAAGTATAATGTGCCTTGGCGTTGGTTTTTTGGGGTTTATTTTGTTTGGGACTCTGAGCTTCTTGGATTTGTGTGAGTTTTTTCTTCCCTATATCAGGGAAGTTTTCTGTGATTATTTCTTCAAACTGGTTTTCTATTCCTTGCTCAGTTTCCTCTCCTTCTGGCACCTCTTTTATGCGGATGTTGTTTCATTTTGTGTTGTCCCCAAATTCCCTTAGGCTCTCTTACTGTTTTTTAAGGTTTTTTTTTTCTAGATGCTGCTGTGCTTGGGTATTTTTTCCTACCTTGTCTTCTAGCTCACTGATGTGGTTCTCTGCTTCTTCTAGTCTACTGTTGATGCTTTCTATTGAGTTCCTTATAGTAGCAATGTCATTTTTCATTTCTTCTTGGTTCTTCCTCATTTCCTCTTGGTTTTTACACATATTGTTGAATTTGTCTTCCATCCTTTTCAGCAAACTCGTGACCATTTCTCTGAATAATTTTTCTGACATATTGCTTGCCTCCATTTTGTTTTCTTCCTTTTCTGGTGATGCCTCCATTTCTTTCATATGCAGGCTGTTTCTTTTTCTCCCCGTGTTCTCTCTTCTCTGGGTTTCTGGTTTTGTAGCCCTCTCTCTCCTTTTCCTAGGCAAAATCTGTCCTTTCCAAGAGAAGGTGGAGAGCTCCTCCAAGTCTGCGTATTCACACTGCTAGAGATCTGGTGTTCCTGTGTTCTCAGCTGCTCCCTGGGTGTTGTTGTAGATTCCCGGGATGTATAGGTTTCTGATAACAGCCACTCTCCCCTTCAAGATGGTGTGGTATCCACAGCAGAGTTTGTTGCTCCGGGAGAGATTTCAACAGCAGTGGAGGCAGTCCCCAACAGTCCCTTGGAGTATAGCTGTCCATCACCCACAAATATACACTCCTTGTACCTCCACATGCTCTCCTTTTATCCTCTCCCTCTCACACAAACTTGCAGTTTGCCTTCCCATCAGCAGCCATCTTCCTCACCCCTTTTCTGCTTTATATTTAATAAGTAATAATTTGTTCTGAAATTAAAAAGAAAAATACACATCCAGAGTTTGGGGATGACTAGGGTATTGGAAACAAATAGTTCAAGGTAGACCTGAAACTACAGAATCAGTAATGATGATACTTATCATTTTACCAACAGAAAGGCAGAGAAGAACAATGTAGGAGAGAAGAGGAAATTATGTCATAAAAATTGAAATAAAGAAGAAAACAAAATAGAAAGAAAATACAAAAGTACTGGTTCTGAAAAGAGAGCCAGTATTCAGGAGCATATTGTACTTGCCTTGTTTCATGACAACCCTAGTATACTTTCAGTTACTGGACTCTTACACATAGGTCCTGACTATTTTGTCAGAGAGTCAAGGAAAGCAGCAGGATCTTTCCTTGTGCTCAAATGTACACCAACCCCCAAATACTTTCAGGGACAGCCAACCTGAAACAGCTCAGCAAGTAGGAAACACATTTTTCCTGAGCTATTTCTCCTTTTTCCCCAAAAAATACCTCTCACAGAGGCTTTGTTCTCTAAGCCCATGAGTAGTCGGCCCCATCAGACACTGTCTAATAACCCATAATAAGAATTTTTCTGAGGTACACTAAATGCCTAGTTGATTTCATATTTAGTACTCACACTGAATCATATCCAGACAATGAACCCTGTATAATAAAATCCTAACATGTAAATCGACCAAATGGTGGAATAACAGGTGGAACAACGGGTTGCTATGACGTGCACTGACCACCAGGTGGAAGACGCTCAATGCAGGAGCTTCCCTCAGCCCTCAGGTCCCAGGCCAGCCAAGACAGGTGCCAGTGAGGGCCTCCTGATCACCCCGCCCACAAGTTGCCCCACAGATAGGCCCTGATCACCTGCCAGGCCTAGGGACCCTACCCATTCATGAATTTCATGCATCAGGCCTCTAGTAAATGAATACTAATGAATAAAATGTTGATAAGAAAGAACTGATTTTGAGTTTTTTAAAAGAAAACTGAGAAAAATATAAGGCATATATTTTTCTTTGTCATTTCCCCTCCCGGTTCAGGAAATATGCCCTTTTCCTTAAGTAACATTAATTACACTTTTCTCACTAACCAATTAAACTATTCATTTAATAAGTTCCAATAAGTTTTAATGTGGGAATTTTTATACACTGGAGCTAATTAAAAAAACCCTGTATAAAAAATTCAGGCTGTTTCTACATAACAAAAATAAAATTCTTCCCAAAGTAGAGTTAAAAAGGATCATCATTTTCATATTTGTTTCTTCTTTAAATTGCATATTTTCCTTATCTCCTTAACTGTAAATCTTTAAGATTTCGTAACACCAATTAAGAAAAATAAATAGCAAGTTTAGAGCCAGTATTCATAGAGGAATACTGTTGGCTAAAGCCATTGATATAGATATAGATATAGATATAGATATAGATATAGATATAGATATAGATATAGATATAGATATAGATATAGATATATAGATATATAGATATATAGATATATAGATATATAGATATATAGATATATAGATATATAGATATATAGATATATAGATATATAGATATATAGATATATAGATATTATCTCCAGTGAGTTGCTTGTAAAATTTCCAGGGAGTCTGGGAAAACTGAATTGACATCATTCAGCAAAACGTGGAGGCCAAACTGACCACCTGGGATACCGCTTTTATAATATTTTTACTCTTTTAATACTGATGAATTTTGAAGAAATCTCAATTCCCTCCTTCCTTCCTATAATTTTAGTCACTTTATTGAGAAATCTATATTAATAAAGGGTAATATGCTAATTAGACTGGAAATCTTCCAGACAACCTTCCAGACATCCTTCTGGACAAAACCACGGTGGCAGGGCCGAGGCAGAGGCAGTTGGGGCAATCAGGTCGGCAGTTAGGGGGATCAGGCAAGCAGGGGAGAGTAGTAAAGGGATCAGGCCAGCAAAGGAGAGCAGTTAGGGGGACCAGACAGGAAGGGGAGAGCAGTTAGGAAGATCAGGCCAGCAGTTAGTGGGATCAGGCCGGCAGGGGAGAGCAGTTAGGGTGATCAGGCCAGCAGAGGAGAGAAGGTAGGGGGATCAGGCTGGCAGAGGAAAGCAGTTAGGGGGATCAAGCCATCAGGGGAGAGCAGTTAAGAGGATCAAGCCACAGTTAGGGGAATCAGGCTGGCAGGGGAGGGCAGTTAGGGGTGATCAGGCAGGCAGGCATAGTGGTTAGGGGCGATCATGCAGAGAGGCAGGTAAGTGGTTAGGACATCCCCTGAGGGGTCCTGGATTGGAGAGGTTGCAGGCCGGGCTGAGAACACGCCCTCCCCCCAGTGCACAAATTTTGTGCACTGAGTCTCTAGAAATTTAATAATTTGACCATATTTTGTGCTATCTTTGTATTGGTTTTCAACTTTTTTGAAGCTTTCCTATTTATTGATGTTAAAATAGTTTTGTATTGTGATATGGGAAAGCAAATAAACTAAATTCTAGTTTCATTTTACTTAAATTAAAAATATATATTGTCCTGTTTGTTGTATCTCAGTTGTTTGGGCATCATCCCATGCACTATAATTTGCTAGTTAGATCTCCAGTGGTTGAGCATTGACTCAAGAACCAAGAGGTCAGTGATTTGATTCCTGGTCAGGGCACATGCCAGGGTTGCAGGTTTGATCTCCAGGAGGGAGCATGCAGGCAGCAGCTGATGGGTCTCCCTCTCACATTGATGTTTCTCTCTCTCCCTCTCCCTGCCTCTCTCTCTAAAAATAAATAAAAATATGAAAACTATATATTTAAATGTCCAGTGACTGTTATGGTGGAACAACCAGAATGACTGGGATGACTGGTGGCTATGACACTCACTGCAGCAGCCAACCAACTTGATCCAGCTGGATCACCAACTCCCCCCGCCCCCCGCAAAGCTGGCCTGGCCTCTGATCTGCCCCCAATAGGAGGAGGGGCTAAAGCAGGGAGCATAGTGAGCAGCAGCATAGCTGGAGTTTCAGCTGTGGAGGTGGCGGTGTCAGGGGTGCATACACCACAGCCTCCCAAGCCCCAAGTCCTGGGGAGGGCAGCAGCAGGGAGCACCAGCCGGTCCAGCCACCATACCTCCATCCCCCCAGCTGCCATCACTGTGCCTGAGGACCGCCAGCCATGGCCACACCACCCAAGAAGAGCTGCTGCCATTGGCTGGCTCCAGGTCCCAGTGGTTTGAGGACCAGGAGGAAGGGGAGAATGAAGTAGTGACACTTAAAGGAGCAAAGCTGGTGCCGCAGGCAGGGGAGTCCATATGGGGGCTGGACAAGGGGGTTAGGAAAGAGGCACCCTGAAAACTGGGCTTGAACCTTGCCTGGCCACAGCCCATTGCCATGGAAATTGCATCCACAGGTGAGGCGGGTGGGTGGGTGCCACAGCCCCACAAATGGCATCAGGGACCCGGGGTCCCCAGATTGCCCTCTCCCCACAGCACGCTTTTGCACCTTCCTTGTGCTGCCCACCTTGAGTACCAATCTCCTCCACAGCCCCCTACATACCACTCTTCGCCACAGGTGACTAAATGTTAGTGGATTGATTGAAAACTTGAATTTTATTATCCCAAAGACTCAGTCCGGCCTGCAACCTCTCCAATCCAGGACCCCTCGGAGGATGTCCTAACCACTTACCTACCTCCCTGCATGATCACCCCTAACTACCCTCCCCTGCTGGGTTGATCCCCCTAACTGTGGCTTGATCCCCTTAACTGCTCTCCCCTGCTGGCTTGATCCCCCTAACTGATTTCCTCTGCCAGCCTGATACCCCTAACTAATAATATTAATTCTTTTATTTAATGACTAGAGGCCCGATGCACAAAAATTTGTGCACTTGTTGGGAAGGGGGGGTCCCTCAGCCTGGCCTGTACCCTCTCGTAGTTTGGGACCCCTCAGAAGATAACGACCTGCTGGCAGAGGGCAGTCCAAATCCCTAGGTGCAGCCCCTGGTCGGGCTCAGAGCAGGGCCGATTGGGGAGTGGGGCGCCGCCCCCTGTCATGCACAGAGCAGGGCGGATCGGGAGGTTGCAATGCCACCCTCAATCATGCTCAGGGTAGGGCCAATTGGGGGGTTGGGGCACTGCCCCCTGTCACACTCAAGGCAGGGTCGATGGGGTGGTTGTGGTGACACCCCCTGTCACGCACAGAGCAGGGCCCATCAGGGGGTTGGGGAGCTCCCCCCTGTCACGCACAGAGCAGGGCGGATCAGGGGGTTGGGGCGCAACCCACTATCACCCACAGAGCAGGGCCGATCAGGGGGTGGGGGCGCCTCCACTCTCACACTCAGGGCAGGGCCGATGGGGAGGTTATGGCTCTACCCCATCACACACAGAGCAGGGCCCATGTGTGGGGGGGGGGGGGTTGGGGCGCCGCCCTCTATCACCCACAGAGCAGGGCCAATCAGAGGGTTGGGGTGCAGCCACTCTCACACTCAGGTCAGGGCCAATGGGGAGGATATGGCTCTACCCCGTCACACACAGAGCAGGGCCCTTGGGGGTGGGGGGGGGTTTGGAGTGCTGCACCCTGTCACACACAGACAGGGCCGATCAGGGGGTTGGGGCGCCACACCCTGTCACACAGAGCCGCAGGGCGATCAGGGTGTTGGGGAGCTCCCCTCCATCAGGCACAGAGCAGGGCTGATCAGGAGGTTGTGGCCCTGCCCCCTGTCACACACAGAGCCGCAGGGCAATCAGGGGGTTTAGGCACTGCCCCCTGTCATGCTGATCCCGGTGCCAAGAGGCCTCTCAGCTCCGCTGATCCCGGTGATGGGAGGCCTCGCAGCTCCACTGATCCTGGTGCTGGGAGACATATTACCCTTTTACTATATAGGATAGAGGCCTGGTGCATGGGTGGGGCTGGCTGGTTTGCCTGAAGGGTGTCCTGGATCAGGGTAGGAGTCCCCACTGCGGTGCCTGGCCAGCTTCAGTGAGGGGATGATGGCTGTTTGCAGCTGGTCACACACCCTCAGGGTGGGGCTCCCCACTAGGGTGCCTGGCCAGTCTGGATGAGGGACTGAGGGCTGTTTTCTGGATGGCGGGTGACTAAAGCTCCCAACTGCTCCTTTTTTTCTTTTCTTTTTTCATTCTGGGCCAGCTTTAGCTCTGGCTCCAGCTCTGAGGCCTCTGATACTGAAAGCAGGTATCAGGTTTGTTTGGGTTCTATAGTCGAAACACTGTATCAACTCCAGCTCTGAGATCCTGGTGGGCTGAAAGCAGGTTTCTGGGTTTCTTTTTAGCTTCTATATTTGTAACTACATTTCAAACTGCAAGCTCAGAGGCCAAAAGGCAGATGGGGAATGCTGGTTTTTTCCGTCACTGAAACAAGCAAGCCTCATGTTAGCTTCAAGCTGCCGGGCTGTTGGCCACCATTTTGGCTGGAAGTTAATTTGCATATCTTGCTGATTAGCCAATGGGAATGTAGCGGACGTACGCTAATTACCATGTTTCTCTTTTATTAGGACTAGTGGCCTGGTGCACAAAAATTCGTACATTCGGGGGGGGGGGGAAGGGAGAGTCCCCCAGCCCGGCCTGTGCCCTCTCAAAGTCTGGGACCCCTCGGGAGATAATGCCCTGCTGGCTTAGGCCTGCTCTGTGTGGCAGAGGGCAGGCCCAATCCCTAGGTGCAGCCCCTGGTCGGGCTCAGAGCATGGACGATTGGGGAGTTGTGGCACCGCCCTCTGTCATGCACACAGCAGGGCGGACTGGGAGGTTGCGATGCCACCCTCAGTCATGCTCAGGGTAGGGCCGATTGGGGGGTTGGGGCACAGCCCCCTGTCATGCACAGAGCAGGGTCGATCAGGGGGTTGGGGAGCTCCCCCCTGTCATGCACAGAGCAGGGCGCATCATGGGGTTGAGGAGCTCTCCCCTCTCACTCACAGAGTAGGGCCGATAGGGGAGTTGGGGTAACGCCCCCTATCACACACAGAGCAGGTCGGATCAGTGTTGGGGGCCAGATGTAAGCTGGCAAGGTCCTTGCACCTGCAGGGGCTAGCAAGGCTGGGACCCTTACCCACACAGTTTTCCCAGACTTGTTTGGATGGCGATTATCAGTAGAATGAGAGCAACATTTGTAGAATGAGAACAGCCTTTCATAGCTTACCAAGAAGGCTGTAACTATTTACTGAGATATGCTGTACTGAGAACTTGTCCTTCTGCTGTGTCACTCCCTTAGAGATTAAGAGGAACAAAGAATACATTCCTCTTGACAGACCTCTTATTCAGTGTGTTGTGTATAAATAGGATTGTATAGCTAATAAACTCACTTCAGTTCATCGAGAGAACTGGAATATTCCAGATCCCGCTTTCCTGTATTTCTTTATTTTCTCAATTCCCACCTCCCTTCCTCAGCCTGGCTCAACCCTGTCAGGCAGGACCTGACAGATCTGGTGCCCGAGCTATGGGACTGAGGAACTGGGAAAAAGATGGTGAAGAACTCCATTGGGCTTGGAGAGATGACATGAGGAACTCCTCCGGATAAAGAGTGCAGTCCTTAAGGTAAGGGAGGAGCAATTTTTTGGTAATCGAGAGTAAAGCATGGGGCAATTAGAATCTAGAGAAAATGCCCTTTATGGGCAAATGTTAAAGTTTATGCTCAATAGTAGAGGAACTAAGGTTAATGACAAGCAAGTAGAAAATTTTTTAAAATTCATTCAGGAGGTCTGCATTTCCTTATCGAATTTAATACGGGATTGTTTGGATCCCAGGCATGACCATAATCAACCATCTCTTAAGCCAGAAAAAAAGGAGAATCAGTGTGATAGCACAAAACAGGAGTCTAAAAAAGACAGTATATTAAAAAGAAATAATGTAACTTTTAAAGATAATTTAACTCCTCAAGATGAGGAGGATTTTGAGGAAGCTGCTGCTCTTTGTCATGATGATAATACCGGTATTGTTCAGGCAGAAGAGGAGGAAGATTGTTTTTCTGCTGGAACTGAAGAGGGCAGTGATATAGAGGATGTGTTGGAATGCTTTGTAGAAACATTAAAGCTTCTTGGCAAGAAAAAGAGCAGCCGCGGGGGCTGTTCCCGCAGCTCTCCGCTGCCTTGTGCAGCACCAGTTCCACTTTCCCCTCTTCAGATGGCTTTTCAGGAGGCACGAAAGTGTGGTGAGGAATTGGGCATTCACGCCTTCCCTGTTATGGAACAGGTGAACCCTCACACGGGACAGTGTGAGCCTGCTTATGACCCGCTTTCTTTTAAAACCTTAAAAGAGTTAAAAACAGCCTGTGCTCAGTATGGGCCCACTTCCCCTTATACTTTAACCATCTTGGAAACTATGGCCTCAGAGGCTCTCCCACCTAATGATTGGAGAGCTATTGCCAAGGCTTGTTTATCAAGAGGGGATTATCTCTTGTGGAAATCAGAATATGATGAAAAGGCTAAGGAACAAGCTTCTCGTAATTGAGCTGCCCAGATTAATATTTCTTATGAAATGCTGGTAGGTGAAGGAGTCTATGCTGATACCCATAATCAAAGTCAATACCCCCAGGAAGCTTATGAACAGATTAATGGAGCTGGGATCAGAGGCTGGAAAAAGTTACCCACCTCTGGTCAGAAAACAGAGGAGCTCTCAAAAATTATTCAAGGGCCAGATGAAAAGTATCAGGATTTTGTCTCTCGGCTATTACAGGCTGTTGGCCGAGTAGTGGTGGATGGGGAGGCTGGAATGTTAATAGTTAAACAGTTGGCATATGAAAACGCCAACACTGCCTGCCAAGCTGCACTGTGCCCCTATCAAAGAAAGGGGACTCTCTCAGATTATATCCTCATTTGAGCAGATATTGGTCCCTCATATATACAAGGAGTTGCCATTGCGGCTGTATTAAAGGGAACCACCATTGAAGGAATTCTTCAGCAACAATTTAGCACAGGGAAAAGTCAAACACACAAGTGTTACACTTGTGGAGGAACAGGACACATAACAAAACAGTGTCCTTCTAATAAAGGGGTTAATAAAGGAAATGGCAGAGGTCCCAAACAACCTGGACTATGCCCTAAATGTAAAAAAGGGAAACATTGGGCAAATGAGTGTAAATCTAAGGCAGATGTCCAGGGAAATTCTTTGCCTCAACACCAGTCGGGAAACTACCAAAAGGGGCCAGCCCAGCCCCGACAAATAACAGGGGCATTGTCTATTTACCTTCCTGTCCCTGTGCTGTCTCAAGGCCAGCAGGCTGCATGGCACCCAGCCTGCCCCAGAAAACAAAATAGATGCAAGAGCTATTCTGAGCAACCCCCGGAAGTGCCGGGCTGGACCTTGGATCCATAGGAATAAGACATTCTGTCTGCCCTGGGTGCTGCCCTTGCCTACTGAAATAAACAAAATATCATTAGATTTAAAACCTCCCACATAGAGAAGAAATGATGATTTCCTTGCATTTCCGATATAGCTAGAGCAAATGCCACCAGATCTGAAATTTAAAAATATGTCTGGGATTTCTGTGTACGTGTAAAGAGAAAACTGGCTTGGAACTAAGGCGCGCATTGTCCGATTTTGGATATTTAGATAGAGTTTTGAGCTGAAATCTCTTTAGAAATATACAAAATAAAACTCAAGACTAATTATTTCCTAAGAAAAATGGGAAATTTCCCCCAAAGAAAAAAAGATGCTGGCTAGATTCTAGCAGCAGGATTGGCATTTCCATAATAAAGAACAGTTTTTAAATACTAATAAAGAATATTAAAAAGTTAATTTCAAGGCCGAAAAGGAAATTCAGTAAAATCGTCTCTGTTACAAAAATTTGCTAAAGAATATGCCTTAAAATAATAAATTGGATTTAAATCTCAAGAATTATTAAAATATATTAATTATAAAAATCTATGTAGTCCAGGTAAAAGATGGCTACTCCCTTTAATTAAGGCTGGCTTCCCAAAGCAATTTCTAATAGAGGAAGGGCTAGCCTCCCTTCCCCCAACAGAGCAGGTAGGCCAAAAATTTCCTGCCAGTGACAACTTTTAAAAAGAGGCTTGCTTCTCAGTTTCCCATCCTTAGTAGAAAGAATGTAACGAATTTGCAGTTTAATGGTTACCTGTTTTCAGTCAATGGCACCCCGAAGCTTTGAAAGTTTATTAAATTAAATTAGGTATTCTGAAATAACAAAATGCTAAAATATTAATCTAAATTTCCCTCACAAAAAATCTAGAGGACAGAATTAAATCTATTAATTATGTCTTGTACTTTTGCAGTATATTTTTAAATAATGTTACTGATTAAGAAATACTAAATATTTAACTTGCCAGCTAAGAGTTTAAAGTTCTGGTTAAATAAATTGGGAAAAATAATATAATTATAATAAAATTTCAACATTTATCTAATTGGAAAAAGAGGATAAATTCTATTATCCCAACCAAAATTTTTAAATACAAAGATCAGTTTTAATTTAATTGATATCTCTTAATAATTATAAAATGTATATAATCTTTAAATCATATATACACATATATATTTAATAGTCTTTTAAGTTAGATTTCAAAACTATAATCAAGGAATGACTTTAGGACATTTCATGGGCCCTGAAATGTTTTCAAAAATTTATTCTCTTTTCTTAAAGGATTTTTTAATAAAGCCAATTTAATATACTTGAAATCACATAGAAAGCTTTATAAAATAAATATTAATAAATATATATTTTAAGTTTTTGCTTCTAAGAAAGGGCAAAACAACTTATCTTATTTAATATTTCTTAAGATACAGCAGTAGAATTTTAAGATATAATTTAAAATAACAAAAGCTCATTAATAATTTTTAATATTTTACAACAGCATATTAACATTTATTCCAAACAAGCTTACAAACTAATTGTTTGGCAGCAATTTAATAAGAACATGAAAGGATTTTATCCCTTCCACTGTGTCAAAGGCCCCCAGGGAAGGCACTTAAGTATTCTATATTGACCTCTCTTGACCTTTTTACCAAGGGGGTCCCTCTTCCAACTGCCCATAGCAGTTACCTAAGCTCTCTGTTCATACTGAGGTTGAAGCCTCATGGTGGCTGGTACCATAGATCTGTCTCTCGCCCAATGGCATGAGCTGGGCCCTCTCTAGAGAAGAAACCTGAGTTCCCCATGATCAATGCCAGGTCCCCGGCAGCAGGCGAGGGGTTCCAAAGGCCGTTACTGGGCATGGAGGCCACAGGGACATACGCTACCAAGAAAACATAACTAAACCTCACAGCACCCTGCTTGGCCCTGGAGGATGGCTGGTTAGTCAATGACAGGTAAGACCCCTCAGGGAGGGGCAACCTAAGACAGGCACAGTTGGGGGCCAGTAGGAGAGAACTTGGGGTTCAACAGAGGTGGGGCACAGATCCTCACACCTCCAATTGTGCAGGGGCTTGAACACTTTCCCCTTATGAGGGAGGTCTCCTGTCCCCATGGCTGCTGCGCTTCCCACGCCCAGCTCAGATTGGGACCCAGATAACAGAAAGAGACTTAGGCCAGCCGAAATCGGTATCCAGATAACAGAGACTTGGGTAACAGCAGCTACCCTATATCTAAATCCAGCTTAACATCAGGAATGCTCAGGGCCTTCTCAAGGATGCAAAATAATCCTTTCCATTAACATTTACAGTGTAAACTAAGATTGTTATTAGATTATTAAATTTAACAGTAAAATAGTAGTCAAGTTTTCAGATTAATTAAAATTAGCTTAAGAAGTCTTAACCAAAATTATCATTTCATGGAAAAATTGCTTAACATACAATAACCTAAAGCACTCATATTTTTGTACAAAAAATTAAAATTTAAAGTTATCTAGACTGCATTATATAATTCCCAAAAGCCTCCTAATAATTAAATTTTTAAAAAAAGGGGGAGGATAGTGGAAAGATAGTGGAAGTATACCATATAAAGAAAAATATCCTGTAACAAATTTACATCTAAAAAAATTTTTTTCATTTATAATGCTAACCGCAAGACACCCATGAAAAATGTACGTGGTGTCAAAATAAGCCAAAGGAAAATTGTTTGGACAAAAATTAAAAGAATCCCAAGTCTAAATTATAGACATGATTCCTTTATTAACCTTTGGTTGAGAATACATTTGTATATTTTCAGAAAACAAATCCAAGACCATGTGGATTCCTGCAACAGAGAGGAATTATCAGGACTGCTCCAGCCACAGAATAGCAGTGGCCCCGTGAGACAACAAGAAGAGAAGCAGTCCAGAAATGAATACGGTGACAACGCTTTATCATGCTAGCAGTCAGCAGCTGTGTGTCGCTGCAGGTTGCCCAGGACCAAACCAGAGAGGGTCGGACCTGCATTGCCAACATTTGTCCACCATCCAGAACTGAAATATTACTGCTGACATGTACACATAAGAAACTGTCGGACACTGAAACATGAGCTTCGCCTAAAAAACAAAGAAGGGGGACCTGTTGGGGGCCAGATGTAAGCTGGCAAGGTCCTTGCACCTGAAGGGGCTAGCAAGGGTGGGACCCTTACCCACACAGTTTTCCCAGACTTGTTTGGATGGCGATTATCAGTAGAATGAGAGCAACATTTGTAGAATGAGAACAGCCTTTCATAGCTTACCAAGAAGTCTGTAATTATTTACTGAGATATGCTGTACTGAGAACTTGTCCTTCTGCTGTGTCACTCCCTTAGAGATTAAGAGGAACAAAGAATATATTCCTCTTGACAGACCTCCTATTCAGTGTGTTGTGTATAAATAGGATTGTATAGCTAATAAACTCACTTCAGTTCATTGAGAGAACTGGAGTCCTCCCAATCCTGCTTTCCTGTCTTTCTTTATTTTCTTAATTCCCACCTCCCTGCCTCAGCCTGGCTCAACCCTGTCAGGCTGGCCCTGACAGATTAGGGGGTTGGTGTGCCGCCCTCTATCACCCACAGAGCAGGGCCAATCAGGGGGTTGGGACACTGCCACTCTCACACTCAGGACAGGGCCGATGGGGAAGTCATGGCTCTACCCCATCACACACAGAGCAGGGCCCGTGTGGGTGTGTGTGGGGGGGGGTGCCGCACCCTGTCACACACAGAGCGGCTGGGCGATCAGGGGGTTTGGGTGCTGCCCCCTGTCATGCTGATCCCGGTGCCAGTAGGCCTCTCAGCTCCGCTGATCCCGGTTCTGGGTGGCCTCTCAGCTCCGCTGCTCCCGGGGCTTGGAGGCATATTACCCTTTTACTATATAGGATAGAGGCCTGGTGCATGGGTGGGGCTGGCTGATTTGCCCTGAAGGGTGTCCTGGATCAGGGTGGGGGTCCCCACTGGGGTGCCTGGCCAGTCTGGGTGAGGGGCTGAGGCCTGTTTTCAGGATGGCGGGTGACTAAAGTTCCCAACATTCTCCTTTTTTTTCTTTTCTTTTTTTTATTCTGCGCCAGCTTTAGCTCTGGCTCCAGCTCTGAGGCCTCTGTTGCTGAAAGCAGGTATCTGGTTTGTTTGGGTTCTATAATCGAAACAATGTATAACTCCAGCTCTGAGATCCCGGCTTGCTGAAAGCAGGTTTCTGGGTTTCTTTTTAGCTTCTATATTTGTAACAATGTTTCAAACTGCAAGCTCAGAGGCCGGCAAGGCAGGTGGGGAACGTTGGAGTCCTCCGTCACTGAAGCAATGAAGCCTCATGTTAGCTTCCAGCTGCCTGGCTGCCGGCTGCCTACTTGGCTGGCAGTTAATTTTCATGTCATCCTGATTAGCCAATGGGAAGGGTAGTGATCGTATGCTAATTACCATGTTTCTATTTTATTAGATAGGATCATCATTATTCTGGTTTTTAAAATGGTCCTAAGAGGCAAACCCCAGCACCTGGTGCTGGAGTGCCTGTGTACAAATTTCTTCCTTCTGCCAAAGGGTTGGGGTTGTTAGGGGGCTGTTAGGGGCCTTTTGGCCAGTTGTGATGATTTCAGGGGTGTGTTTGCATGCAGCATGAGCACCAGTGACTGGTATGCTGACAACAAAGTGATGGGCAGGCCTGCTGCCCCTAAACCTGTCTCTGTCCCAGTCAGAGAGGTTACTTTAACTGGCCCTTACCAGTTTCCTCCACCTTACTCCCTCACGATCCCCCCTCCCATCCTCCATTTCTCCCTCTCTCCACACAGGAAACAGAAATCCCAGGGTGTGTATGTCTTATTCAGGAGGGACAGCATTGCCAGAGGGCTGAGGGTTGCCTTTCATTCCCAGCTGCCTGGATGCAGGGAACACTAACTCTTGCAGGGAGCATTGAAACTTGCAACCCCTTCAAGAGGCTGGCCTGGCTGTGGTGTTACAGGACATGGGTGGTGAGTGAGAGAGGTTCAGCTTACCAGCAGTCTGGACTCTCCAAGGCTGAATCAGAGTTCTTGGGTACCCATAGGGAACCAGGGGTTCTGAGGCATCCTGGCCCAGTGTTGCAGGAGGTACATTCGGGGAGTAGCCACAGGCCTGGTAGTGCTGTCTTTCTAGGGACTGGGGAGGAGGGTGCTGAGTTGTGTGCTCCAAGAAAGCTTTATTGTGGTGGAATGGGATTGTGTAGTTTTGGAAATGTAGCTTTCCAAGGCCTATGGTGGTGGGCACTCCCAGCAAAGGGGAAAGGCAGCAGGACTTGCCCTCACACTCTTGGCAGCTGATTTAGGGGAACCCCTTTCTTAAGCCAGCGCCTCTTACTGGTCATGTGGTTTGGCCTTAGGCAGCTTTAACTCTTCTCCAGTATGAGATTTGAGCTGAGAAAAGGAGTCTTGGGGAATGCATTGACTAAAATGGCAACATTCTGAAGGGAAGAGAAAAAGCGACCATCTTATAAGCAAAAACATGAAAGAAAGACTTAAATCTGAAAACCCATTTGTCTTATGTTAATTATTATATGAGAGGTTGGGGTGGGGTTGAAGGGTGAGGGGAGAGGATAAAACTAAGATGACTGCCTAGCCTGTCTTTCAACTTCTTCATCTAAGTAAAGTGAAAACAAAACTCTTTACCACTGCACACTAAGATGGCAAAAGATAATAAGTAAATAAAGGTACCTTTTTTTGTTGGGTTACCATTACCATTCATTGATGAGGGTAGCTCCACACACCCGCCTCCAGAGCTGCCCAGCGCCAGCCTGAGGTGCAGGCAAGCCTCAGATGGTGGCTGCCCACCCACCCAGGGCCTCCCAAGGCTCAGGTAACCAAGGCTTGTGCTGCCAGTAGTGGCAGCAGCAGAGGTGTGATGGAGCGTCTCCTTCCCCTGACCGCTGGGTCACCTCCCACCACAGAGGGCTCCCGGACTGTGAGGTGGGGCAGGCTGGACTAAGGGAACCCCCTCCAGTGCATGAATTTTCGTGCACCGGGCCTATCGTCTATATATAATCAGCCAACATAGCTGAGGTTTACATATAAAAATAATATGAATTAGTTTTATATTTAACATTATTATGATTTGGAATTTTGCCTATTTAAATTTGAAAGCTATATTATTTTAAATCATCCTTTAAACTGGATATGTTTTTCTCTCTTATATTTGTGTTTTAATAAACATAGATTAATTTTGTATTTAACAAGAAACATTTAAAAATTTTATAATAATCTTATAATTAAAATTGGTAAGATATTAGAATAGTAGATTGAAATTCAGAAAAATATATTAGTGAAATTGTCTCCTTAAAAATACTACTTTTAAATATGAATTTCACAGTAAAATACTTCATTAGTAAGAATACATTTTTAAGGGAAAAATTGAACTAAAATAATTGTGAACACTTATATATTATAGTGTTTCCTACTATATAGGAAAGATTTTCTTTTAGTAACAGCTTTATTAATATACTAGTGGCCCGGTGCACAAAAATTTGTGCACTGGGGGCAGGGGAAGTGTTTCTCAGCCTGTCCTGCACCCTCTCCAATCTGAGACCCCTGGAAGGATGTCCTACTGCTGGTTTACAGGGATCGGGCCTAAACTGGCAGTCAGACATTCCTCTCACAATCTGGGACTGCTGGCTCTTAACCATTCACCTGCCTGCCTGCCTGATTGCCCCTAACCACTCTGCATGCCAGCCTGCTTGCCCCCAACTTCCCCCTGTCACCAGCCTACTCGCCCCCAAATGCCACCCCCCCCCCCCGCAAGCCTGATCAGCCCCAACTGCCCCCTGTACCAGTGTGCTCACTCCAACTACCCCCCTGCCGGCCTGCTTGCCTCTAACTACCCCCCCCCCCCCCCCCCCCCCCGCTGCTGGCCTGCTCACTCCAAGTGGCTCCATCTTCTATTCCATTTGTGTCCTTTCCACTCATAAGTTAATGTCGTGTCCTTAATATGTGGTTATGAGATGTCTCTGTGACTGAGCGGGGAAACCTTTCACATTTCTCTTTCCTTTCCTTTCATCTCAGGATAACTGAGCTCTGCAGTTTGTGTAGGACCAAAGGTCCTAGGAATACAATGCTGAGCCCTCTGAACTCATTTTATTCTTTATTGTATTATTTGACTCCTGGGGCTGAATTAAACATGAAAACAGAAGAAAATATGCCCTTAGATATAGAATCTGAGTCATTACCTGGAGATTTCTGTGGGAGTTAACACTGAGGCATGAGACACCTGTGTTTATTGGTCAGTTTCCTCAACTATGGAATGAAGGTTGATCCTGCCTCTCGGATCCTTTGGAGGTTAGAAATGATGCATCCAGAAGGATTAACTGGCAGCTCTGAGAATAAGATCAAAAGTCAACAAACACTTGTTTCCTTTACCCAGACAGAGTTAGAAAAACACGACTCCTTTTATCATAACAGCAGCAAGGGCCATGCCTGTCGGTGGAGGAGCAGGGAACCAGGGCTTCCCCCTTGTTCCTTCCCCTCCCTCCCTCTCTCTATCCCTGCACTGGTCCAGCTGTTATGCTATGGTGGAACCCCTCAACTCAGGCTCTGGCCCCACCCATGTCACAGAGAGGAGCATGCGCAGTTTCTTGCAGACACAGAAGCAGCTGTGGAGTAGGGAGGTGGCGGTTATTCCCCTGAGCAGGCGCTGAAGTCCTTGTTGAAGTCTCCACTGCAGCGCCTGTGAGTCCGAGTTCTGGGAGGCTGCACAGTGGAGGTGCCACATTCCTTTCAGTAGAAACTGAAGATTGATAGGAGCCTGCTGGCTGGGGGGAAGGACCAGGAGGTCTGTCTTGTGCCCATTCCCAATCCACAGTCCCACTTTTCTGGTTGAGCCTCCTGAGCCTAATGCCCATGGCCGGGCTGCACATGGGGCGGGGCCCCCCTGCCATCGCTGTTTTCCCTCTGAGCCCGGCCCAATAGCCAGGGCTGCACACGGGGCAGGCTGCACAGGGGGAGGGAGCCCCCTGCCATGCCGTGTTCCATCTGAGCCCTGCGCCAATGGCCTGGCTGCACACTGGGTGGCCACACAGGGGGCAGGGCCCCCGCAATCGCCTCCTTCCCTTTGAGCCCCAGGGCCACTTTTGCCCTGCCACCTGGCTCTTAGCTGCCACCTGGGTTTCCGATCACCATCAGGCGGCTTCTTCCATCCTTCCCCTTTTGCCTCCCAGCATTGTGGCTACGTATGCAAATTAACCGCCATCTTTGTTGGTGGTTAACCGCCATCTTTCTTGGCATTTAATTTGCATATTGTCCTGATTAGCCAATGGGAAGTGTAGCAGAGGTATGGTTAATTACCCCTTTTGTCTTTTATTAGACAGGACTAGTGGCCCAGTGTACAGATTCATGCACAGTGAAAGGAAATTGGGAGCTTGCACCCATGTGCCTGGGGAGTTTCCACAACCCCATGAGCCACTGGGGAGTCATGTGGGGAGTCTTTCCTACTCCCTGCAGCTTTCTGAAAAAATATTTCCAAATGTCCCTTCTGTGGCCAGGGTCTTGCCTTGCTGCCCAGGATGTCCCCAGTGGATGCCTTGGGCCATACTTGATGCTTCCCACCACTCAGAGTTGGATAAGAGACACTCTGAGGTGAACAATACAAAGTTTGGGATCTTGGGGGGCATGGGTTCTCTGTTGATCATGCCCCCAGCCTTCAGATCCATTTCTCTTTAACTTTTACCCCAATTGTCAGTCACCACCTTGTAGCCACTGCTATATTGCTACCTTCCCCTGTAGTTCCAGAGCAATTGGTAAGGGATGAGATTTGATATTGATGCCCATGGCAGAGTTCCAGGAGCCTGGCAGCAATATCAGGCTCTTCCTGGTTACTCTGAGGGTCCATGCTTCAACTGTTCTCTGGAGATTGTAACTGCAGGCTTATGGGGTACAAGGGATGTAGCAGTGTAAGTGGCAGGCGGCCAGGGAGGAGCCTGAACCAAGGCTGGTGCTGTGCCACTCCCTCTCCCCCCAGCCCCGTTGTGCCTGTGGCCATCATCGCTCAGTGGCGCTGCTTTGGAGGTGGGAGGGGTTCTTGCTGCCTCAGCTGTGCTCACCAGCTGTGAGTCCAGCTTCTGGCTGAGTGGCACTCCCGCGGTGGGAGCACACTGACCACCACGGGGCAGCTCCTGTGTTGAGCATCTGCCCCTGATGGTCAGTGTGCATCATAGTGACCAGGTGACTCGTCATTCCGGTCGTTTGGTGGTAATGATTGCTTAGGCTTTTATATATATAGATGTCATATGTCACACAATTCAAGCATTTAAATTGGTCAATTCAATGATTTTTATTATATGTGCACATTACAGATATGTGCGGCCATAATTTTCAACCTCTTTAAAAGCAATTTCATATATTTAGTTATGGCACCTATCTCCCTCCTTCCCTTACCATCCCCCATCCTATGCAACCACTTATCTATATTCTGTGTCTATAGATTTGCCTATTCTGAAGAGTTCGAGAAAAAATAAAATCAGGTAATGTGTGGCTTTTATGACTGGCTTCTTTTTTTTTTTTTCCAATTACAGTTTACATTCAATATTATTTAATGTTAGTCTCAGATGTACATCATAGTTGTTAGAAAGTAATGTACTTTACAGAGTTATTCCCTCCAATATATCAAGTACATACTTGGCCTCATACATAGTTATTACAATATTATCCTGTATAATAAAGGCCTAATATGGTAAGAGTGTGGTTGACTGGTTGGCCATTCAACCAATCAAAGTGTAATATGCTAATGATATGCTAAGGCCACTCAACTGCTTGCGATGACGTGCACTGATCACCAGGGGGCAGACATTCCTACCAGTAGGTTAGCTTGCTGCTGAGGTCCAGCTGATTGAGATTGAGGGAGACAGGCCGGACATGCCCTGGAGCCCTCCCGTGATCCTTCCCTGGCTGTCCAACCTCCTGCCTCCCTCCCTGGCCCCCATCATGCACTGGTGGGGTCCCTCGGCCTGGCCTGCACTCTCTTGCAATTCGGGACCCCTCGAGGGATGTCAGAGAGCCGGTTTCAGCCTGATCCAGCAGGCCAGGCCAAGGGGCCCCACTGGTGCAAGAATTTGTACATCGGGCCTCTAGTTGACTATAATCCCTATGCTGTAATCTAAATCTCTGAGACTATACTGTAACTACCAATTTATACTCCTTAATCTCTTCCCTTCTTCCACCCAACCTTCTTACAACCATCATATTCTCTAAATCTATGAATCTTTCTATTTTATTTTGTTCTTAGATTCCAAATATATGTGAAATCATATGGTATTTGTCTTTCTCTGTCTGCCTTATTTCACTTAGCATAATACCCTCTAGGTCCATCCATGATGTAGCAAAAGGTAACATTTCTTTTCATTTTTTTTTATGGCTGAGTAGTATTCAATTGTGTATAGGTATAGGTACCATAGCTTTTATTTTTAATTCTCTATTGATTAAAGTATTACATTTGTCTCCTTTTCCCCCCATTGACCTCTCCCCGGCCCATCCACCCCCCAGCACATGCTCTCACCACCACCCCCTGGTGTCTGTGTCCACTGGTTAGGCTTATATGCATGCATACAAGTCCTTTGGTTGATCTCTTACCCCTCTCACCCCCGCAACCCTTCCCTGCCTTACCTCTGAGGTTTAACATTCTGTTCAATGCTTCTCTGTCTCTGGATATATTTTTGGTCATCAGTTTATGTTGTTCATTATATTCCAAAAATGAGTAAAATCGTATGCTATTTATATTTCTCTGACCGGCTTATTTTGCTTAGCATAATGCTATCTAGGTACGTCCATGCTGTTGCAAAGGGTAAGACTTCTTTCTCTTTTACAACAGCATAGTATTCCATTGTGTAGATGCACCACATTTTTTTTAATCCACTAATCTGCTTATGGGCACTTAGGCTGTTTCCAAATCTTAGCTATTGTAAATTATATGCACCCCATGTTCATAGCAGCACAATGTACCACAGCTGTTTAATCCAATCATCTATTGATGGCACTTGGGTAGTTTATATATCTTGCCTATGGTAAAAAAACACTACAACAAACGTAAGGGTGCATATATTCGTTTGAATCAGTGTTTCAGGTTTCTTCAAATATATTCCCAGAAGTTTGGGTCAAAACAATTTCATTCTAAATTTTTCAAGTAACCTCAACAATGCTTTCCATAATGGTTGCAACAATTTGCTTTCCCACTAAGAATGAACTATGAATATATTTTTTACAACACTTGTTATTTATGAATTTATTAATAATAATCATTCTGACTAGAATGAGGTGGTATCTTATTGTGGTTTTGATTTGCATTTCTCTGATTATTAGTGATGTTGATCAGATTTTCATGTCTAATGGACATCAGTATGTGTTCTTGAAGAAGTGTCTATTCAGGTTTTCTTCTCACTTTTTAATCAGTTATCTTTTTTTTTTCTGGTGTTAAGTAGTCTGAGTTCTTTATACATGTTATATATTAATCCCTTATCAGATGTATTATTGGCCAATATGTTCTCCCTTTCAGTGGGTTGTCTTTTCATTTTGTTAATAATTTCCTGTACAAAAACATTTCTTTGATGTAGTCCCATTTATTTTTTCTTTTGTTTCCTTTGTCTGAGGCAATATATCAGGCAAAAAAAAAATTGCTATGAGAAATGTCAGAGATTTTACTGTCAATGATTTCTTCTTTTGCATTTATGGTTTCAAGTCTTGCACTTATGTCTTTACTTCATTTTGAGTTTATTCTTGTGTATGGTATAAGAAGGGGGTCTAGTTTCATTTTTTGCATGCGTATGTCCAATTTTCCTAGCACCAGTTATTGAATAGATTGTCTTTATCCCCATTATATATTCTTGTCACATTTGTCAAATATTAAATGATCATATAGGCATAGGTTTATTTCTGGTCTCTATGAATAGCTCCTTTCACTTAGCATAATATTTTCAAGATTAACCTTGCCATGGCAAATATTGAAACAAGTTAACTTGAAATGTAGGCAAATGGGTCAGGGGTACAGTAAAAAACAAAGGCAGGTGGAACATAGGCAGAGGCAAATATGGCAGTTTGAGTCAACCTAATCACAGGAATCAACCAAGTAGAAATAATAAAATGTTTCTGGAATCAAACCAGGAAACATGGGAAAACAAGGGAGGGCCTGTAATAATAAAGTGTACTGATACATAGAAACAAAGACAATTCAGCTTAGGAACAGAGAAAGAACATATAAAAACAGGGAAAGTTCAGGTCTATTAATGGGCAAGAATAATTGAGGGAATCAATCAGGTGATGTCACATATAGATATAGAGCAGGCTTACAGCAAATATATACTTCTGGACTACAAGGCTTTACTGGGCAGCCCATTATTTCCCCCCTCCCTGTGTGGTGAGTCTGAATCTACTTGCAATAAATTTTCCACACTTTTGTTTAAATCTTCTGGTCCACAGAGCTCATTCTTCAGTGTCTCGAGACACGACCCCAGGAAAACCCTCAGCTCACCGTTCTAGTTATCAGCTCTGGGGTCTCGGTCTGGGATTCAACCTCTTCACATAAAGAAGTGAGCCTACAGACCCTATCACTTCTTTTCATGTTTTCTTTGTAAATTTTGAGGCATTGCCAAGTGCCCATCAGCCATTTAATCAAGCTGCCAGCTCCAGGGGGCATTTTTCTCTTTCACTTATCTAAAGGCGGTCTCTAGCCTTTGGGCCATTTAAAAGCAGACATGGGTCATTCAGTTAAGAGCCATTAGGGTGGCTGCCACATAAAAAGGCTCCCATGGAAAGATAAACTGGTCCTTGAACTGGGTTAGAGAGCAGTAGGCTTCTGGCCAGTTGCAATACAAAGTCTGACCAACAACCAAATGAGTGCTTGGGTCCCTGCCCAAGTTCCAAAGATCAAAGAGGCAAATTCCTCCCTCTGGTTCTAGAATCTCCAATGCCCTTACATGAATAAGGGCCTCACAGGGGTATCTGGGGTTGAACCCTAATATGTGCAGGTGCCTCATAGGGACTCCAGAATACAACTGTAATTACCCTCTGACCTATCCAGGGAGTGCACATAAGGACTGGTCCCTAAGCGCTCTGGGTCCTCATGGCTGTTTCAGACAGTTGGGGAGAGAAACTGAGGCACATAAAAGGAGGGACATGACCAGAGGTTTCACCACCTCTGGGAGCTCCCTCCCTCCACAAGCAGCACACTTTGACCCACTACATACAGCCCAAGCCTGGCCTGTTCCCTTGTTAGGATTTCTGTTGTTGGAGATCCACTCCAACTTTCCCATCTTTTTCCTCCTCCTTCCCGAGGTTGAGGGTGGAGGGACAGTAAGTTCTTTGGATTCTGGCCCAGGCTGATTGATCTGCTGTTCTTGGTGTCCATACCACAGGAGGACCCAGCCATGCATGAGCAGCGGATTCCCTCATCCCCTCAATGCCTCATTGAACCTGACTCCCACAGACCTTATTTCTTCCAACTCCTTGAAGTATCTTTGTGGGGACTACAGGGGATTCGGATCTTGAGTAGAATGTAGGGGAGCCTGGGAGGGAATGGGAGCCTGGGAGGGAATGCCTTTGCCTGAGGGGCATAGCCTGCCCTTGGTGTTCACATCATGCCATGTGCTGGCAAGCATTTAAAGTAGGATGGGGAGGTAGATCCAGGCATTTTCCATACATTAGGGCATTAGATCACCAGACAGAATGGAGGAAGACTGGAGGGTTTGGATTTATAGCTCGAGGCCTTTCAGCACTTTCTACAGTGCTCCCCTGTGGTTCCTAGGACTTTGAAATGCAAGTACCTGGTCAAAAACTCTAGTCTGGCCATCTTTAAAGGTACAAGTTTCTGGGAAAAACTTAGCCACATGTACAAATTAAATTAACTCATTACAACTTTGATTGCTAAATTGCCTGATTTTATTTTTGTTGCCAAAAGTCTCTAAAGTGAATTTGGAGTTGTTATAATGTCTTTCGCTTTGTTGAAAATGTGCTTTGAAACTAAGTATGTTTAAAAAATGTTCATAAGAATAAATTTAAAGAATGCTGGTTGTTTGCTTTTCTTAGTTATTAAGGATTGAAGCTTCTGAGAATTATTAGTTGGAAATTATGTGATTTTGGTAATAAAAGGCATGGTGCCAAAGAGATGCATTTTGAAAACTAGTTATTCCTAAAAATTGTAATAAGATTTGTAAAAATTATAAGAAGTTTATAAGGAAAAATGTTAAAAAGAAATTGAAATAAAGCCGAAGAATGTAGGCAATTTGTAGCCGGCTTGTAACAAACCATTATCTTCCCCAGACAAGGACACAGAGTGAATAGTTAAAAACAACAACAAAAACCTCCCTACAGAAAGGGAGGGGTGAGAGGAAAAGAAAAAAAAAAAGGACCATTTTATTCCCTAGGCAGAGAGGCTGGCAGTCTCAAGGCTTCACAAGGTAAAGTTGCCAGGTGCTTCTCATGATTTCTGAAAAGATTACAATAAAATAACAAGGAATATTAAGAATTAATATGTACCAGAATATTTGGCAGATCAATTTTAAGACTTACAGACAGGAGAGTGCGTAATACCTTGTACCTCCACCCAGCCTGCTCTTTAGATTGGCTGGGGGCCCATCTATACTTCATGAGCCAGGTGTATAGGTTTACTTACTTTGATTTTTCAATAGAAATGCATACTTTAATTGATTGGCTTTTTACAGTACAGTTGAGGTCTCTCATATCAATTAATTTGTGTGAGAGGAAAAAATTCAGGTTTTGTGGCTTTTGTTAAAAGTGTTCCTAATTTTTAGGCTTTGTTTTTCAGATACAAGAAAACAAAACAATTTGGTGAATTATATATTTTTCTCCCTACCTAATCCCTCCATAATTTGGCAATCCATAACAAATAAACCATAGTAATGTGTTTCTTTGCATGAGTTCAATAAGACCAGTTTCCAATAGTAGTTTTGTTAACCAAGACTTTTATTGGAGTGTCATGTCTAAGAGAGAGATGCCTGGACTCTGGATGTCACCAGAAGACTGGAAGCTACTGTGAACACCTTAAAGAAATGCCTGGTACCTTGCTTGGTCATATGGTTCATGGCAGTCTTTCCAGGTAAGGAATGAAGGTTGCTTTTCTGAGACATTTAAATGAACCTCAAGACATTTTGGGAACCTCAGAAACTTGAGAAATTCACCCAAGACTACAGGTATTGCAGGAAAGCCTGATGGCAACTGGATGGCTTGGCTTCTTTGCCCGGAGGGTCTCATTAAAACTCTGATCATGAGATTCCAGCAAAAAAATTTTTAAAAGAGCCTATAAAATCAATTACTCTTCTTATTGTATTCATGAAAACATTTGGGCCAAATTAAGACTAGACTTAATAAATGAATTGGTCTTTAGTAAGATAAGGGTAATTTTAGGGAGAAAAATTATATTTCAGTAGACTATGATACATAATTGTGAGTTGATTCTAATTATTTAGGAGTTTGATCTTATACCTATGAATTGAACTGAATCCTAAGTTTGTCTAGTTTTCTTGGATGTTTAGCTACTAATACTTACTTTTCTCCCATCCTTAGCCTTAGAATCATTGAACACTAAAATGCTTTATCATTTCTTGTAATTGTTGTACAGTTTGTCTCCACCAGGTTACAAGCCCTATTCACACACAGGGAATACAACCAATTACCATCACCACCTCCTTCTGTGCCCAGGCCTCATCACCCCTCTGTCAGAGAACAAGGATTTCTTGACTTTGAATAAAAATGTCACCCCCTTTAATATGGGATTTGTTTAGTCCTTTTTCAATCTGTTAAAAGGAAAAAATGTGTCTTTTATATGTAATCTTTTGGTCAAATAAGTTTGACAACATTCTCAGGGTTTGAACTTTAAGAAACTAGCCTTAGTCTTGTGGGTATCAGAGGAAGTCTTAGTCCTTACCAGAATTATAAGAAAACCTAGAAGAAAGCACCTCTGCTCAGGAGGTACGGCATGCTTCTGATACCTACATACGCAAGAGGGCATATAGGCCCTGGAGTTGAGGACTTTTTCTTTCATGCAAAAAACAAATAGAGCAGAGGACTAGAAAAAGGAGGGTTAAAAGAGACTAAAACAAGCCCTCCAGCACTATTTGGAGCTCCCCTGCATGTTCCCAGGTAGATCATATGCTAGACACCTGTATTATCAAAGAGATTACCTCACCAGTAGATATAAAGTCCTAGTCTTAACTAAAGTAGGGTTCCACCCTTTCCATATTAAGTCCCGCATTACTGACAGAATAGGGAGACCAGAATGAAGATAGATATTTGATAGTGAGGGCATACATAGGAATAAGGCCAGAGCTGTTTGTACTCTCCCTGGGGCTTTTGGGTATGGCTAGTCCAGAGCTCCGTGTACTGGCTGAACTCTCTGAGCCCTTTGCCTAGAGTCACTTCCTTTGAAATTCCCCTAGGAAACTTGATGGGTACTTCAAAAACACTGGAACCATCTCAGACACTTTTAATCAGGGACACAGATTAGTACAGGCTTCCTCACATCTGGAGCAGGAAGAGTATGCTGGTAAGTACGCACAGTTCAGTAGGTCAGTTCTGTTAGTGGGCGCACACTAACAGGTTTTTCCACCCTAGGTCTCGTCTGTAAGTTCGACTAAGTCTGGCAGATCCTCTTTTGTGCCCGCACACAAAGAGGCACTCATCACACATCCCTTATCTAGGAAGGGGATGCCCCAAATAGAGAAGGGAAGATCACAGAGAATGCTGGACATCCTTTTGTATGTTTTCTTACAGATGAGAAGTGCTTCGTCCACACCCCATGCAGATAGCCCTTTGGGCTGTATTCTTAAACACTGTGATTCTTTCAACCCTCAGATCCTTAAGAAAAAAATGCCTGATTTTCTTTTGTACCCAGACCTGGCCTCAATATCAACTGGAAGATAGAGAGACATAGCCTGCAGAGTAAAGTATTAACTACAATACCATCTTGCAATTAAATATTTTCTATATGAGGAAAGGGAAGTGGTTTAAGCTCTCATATATCCAGGCTTTATTTACTTTAAGAAACAATAAAAAATTATGTCAACAATGCAAAAATTGAACCCTAGCTCTTGAAAGCCTTGACTGAAAACAATACCAGAGAGTCAAAAACTCCTAAGAAGGTGACTGGGAATAGTGGCCCACAGAACACACCTAAGCCATCATGTCCTCCTTATAATACAAGACCTCTAGAAGGACAAGTTCCACCAAGACCCAAGGGGACTCAGCCACCAGGCCCCCTAGTATCATCTTCCCTCTCCAAGTAATATCGGGGGGATAGTTTTGACCCACACTGGTCCAGGTATCATTTTTCATACAGGACTTAAAATAAATTAAAGAAATAATCTCATCTCTAAGAAACTGGCTGGTCCTTCTTCTCAACCTTTTGCTTAACTATTTCTATTACTTATCTTTGACCCATGCTTATTAAACCTTCTAATATGTGTTGTTTCTTCTCACATAAAGGCTATAAAAGTCCAAGTGCAGCCCCAGATGGAGATGACTGCCTTTTACAATGGACCCCTATGGGACCCATTCAACAGGAAGTAGCAAGAGCAGTCATCACCCCTGCTCCCAACAGCAATTGAGATCTCCTAATCAGAGGGGAGGGAGACTGAGAGAAGTTAACTTTAAATGCAGTCAGACAGGGCATGGGTCTAGTGCAGCCATGGGCAAACTACAGCCCGCGGGCCAGATCCGGCCGTTCGGCTGTTCTATCTGGCCCGCGGAACCGAAAGAGCGGAGGGTTCTCTTGCTCTCCCCTCGGCTCCTTCACCAGCAGCAGTATTAACATGGCAACATCGGGAAACATGGCCGCAGCTCCTTCTTCTGAGTCCAGTTTAAGAACCCATTGTGGCCCTCGAGTCAAAAAGTTTGCCCACCCCTGGTAGTGGGAAATAAAGACAGGTAGAACATAGGCAGGGGCAGACATGGCAGTTTGAGCCAACCTAATCACAGGAATCAACCAACAAGAAATAATAAAATGTTTCTGGAATCAAAGCAGGAGTCATGGGAAAATAAGGAGGCACTGCAACAATAAAGTGTACTGATACATAGAAACAGAAAAAGTTCAGCATAGGAACAGAGAAAGAACATATAGAAACAAGGAAAGTTCAGGTCAGTTGCTGGGCAAGAACAATTGAGGGAATCAATCCGGTGATGTCACAGATAGATATAAAGCAGACGTGTAGCAAATATACACTTCTGGACCACAAGGCTTTAACGGGAAGCCCATTATTGGGTCCCCCTCCCTATGTGGGGAGTCTGAATCTGCTTGCAATAAATTTTCCACAAATTTGCTTAAATCTTCTGATTCGTGGAGCTCATTTTTGGGGGTCGCAAGACATGACCCTGGGAAAAACCTTAGGTTCACCCTTTCAGTTATGAATATCTGTACTTCATTCCTTTCAGTTGCTAACTGAAAGACTTGTTTAGTATGTAGATTTGAATTATACTTATACTTCTTTATTAAATGGCTTAAAATGAAATCTGATAAGCAATTTATTATCTTGAAATTTAGTGGCTCTTCAGAAATATATTGCTTTTAAATTCATAACATCCTAAAATTTTCTCTATATTTCTAATTCTTTCTTTTAAAAACCATAATTTATAACATAAGATATATTTTCATTCCAAAATCAATCAGCAAAGAACACAATGTTCAGTAAAACTATACATGGCTATTTGTTCAATAGGTTCTGGTTTTTTTGAAGAAATGAATAAGATTTATAAAAGTAAAGCACCTTAAACCATACACAAGAATAAAATCAAAATAAACAATTACATGTTAGACTAGAAAGCATATAAGTACTAGAAGAAAGCATAGTAAAATCTTAGACATTTCCAAGATTTGTAGCAATATTTTTTTCTGATATATTTACTCAAACAAGAAAAACAAAAGAAAAAAAATAACAAATGAGAATACATCACACTAAAATGTTTTTGCACAGCCAAGGAAACCATCAGCAAAATGAAAAGACAATCCACTGAATGGAGAATATACTTGCTAAAAATACATCTGATAACAGGTTAATATTCAAAATTTATAAAGAACTTATACAACTCAACACGAAAAATCAAACAAACCAGTTAAAAAATGGGCAAAGTATCTGAATAGACTCTTTTCAAAAGAGGACATACAGATGACTAATAGAAATATTAAAAGATGCTCACTGTCACTAATCATAAGAAAAATGAAAATTAAAACTAAAATGAGATGCCACTTCATACCTATCAGAATGGCTGTCTTCAATAAATCAATAAACACCAAATGTTGGCAAAGATGTGGAATAAAGGGAACCCTTGTGCAGTGTTGGTGGGAATACAAATTGGTGCCACCACTGTAGAAATCAGTATGGAGTCACATTAAAAAATTAGAAATGAAACTGCTTTATGACCTAGAAATTTGACTTCTGTGAATATATTTTAAGAAGCCCAAAACACTAATTCAAAAGAATATATTTACCTCTATGTTCATTGCAGTGTTATTTACAATAGTGAAGATCTTCAAGCAGCACAAGTGTCTGTCAGTGAATTAGTGGATAAAAAAAGCTGTGGTACATTTATACAATGGAATGCTACGAGGCAGTAAAAATGAAGGAATTCTTACCATTTGCAGCAGAATGGATGGACCTGGAGAGTATTATGCTAAGTGAAATAAGACTGCCAGAGAGAGACAGGTGCCATATCATTTTCACTCTTATGTTGAATCTAATGAACAAAATAAACTAACAAACAGAATAGGAACAGACTCAGATAGCAAAAAGACTGACAGCTCTCAGAGGGGAGAGGTTGTGGGGCTGGATTAAAAAAGTGAAGGGATTAAACAAAAGAAAAAAAATCCTTACAGACACAGACAACACTATGGTAATTATCATAGGAAATGGGGGTTTGGTGGAGGTAAAGAGGTTATGGATGGGTTAAATGGTGATGGAAAGAGACTTGACTTGGAGTGGTGAACACACAATATAATATACAGGTGATGTATTATGCAATTGTGCACCTGAAACCGGTATAATTTTATTTGCTAATGTCATCAGTAAATTCAATAAAAAATAAGATTTATTATAGCTCATCTAGGAGAAAACTTTTACAACTGAAAGAATTCCAAGCATGTTTTATATCCTTACATAATAGTTATTTATTGAAAATGTATTAGAAGTGTTTACATGTGAAGTGGTTTATCCTATATCTGCTACATTCTTTACATATTAATGTTTATTAAATGCTTATGTTTATTTAATCTGCAATTTTATGAATCAGATGTCAATATCTCCTCTGGTTTACAAATGAGAAAACTGAAGCTTGAGAAAATTCTGGACATTTCTCAAAATGACAAAATTAGCAAGTAGTAGAGTTTAGATTCAAACCCAGACAGTGATTTCAAATATTATTTTTAAAACCCCAGTGTCTAAATCTTTATTTTTCAAGTTTTTACTATGGAAATTTTTAACATATAGAGAGGCTGAAAGTATTTTAGAGGAGGTGATACCCACCTAGATGTCTAAAATTAACATTATACAATATTGGGGTTATCCCATATTTACTCATTTATTCATTCCTCTGTACATTAAGCAACCCCTATTGTTTTTAAACTAGGGGCCTGGTGCACGAAATTCATGCACTGGGGGGGGGGGGCTGGGAAGCCCAGCCTGCCCCCTCTCACATACTGGTAGCCCTCAGTAGATGTCCTAGTGACGGCTTAGGCCCGCTCCCTGCTCCCCTTGGGGATAGGGCCTAAGCTGCAGTCTGGCCTCCCTTTGTGGGAGGTGACCAAGCTGATCAGGGGAAGACACCATCCCCATCACCCTGCTGCTGCAGCCACTGCCAGTCACCACAGCCAGCAAGGTTTTTTCACCAACATGGATTCCAGTTGCTTCACCATGGAAAAAATGACAACTTTCTTTAGGCATTTTCAAGATGTGTCTTTATATAATAATAATTTCTTTATTATTTTTTTAATCCTCACCTGAGGATATGTTTCCATTGATTTTTAGAGAATGTGGAAGAGAAAGGGAAAGACAGAGTGAAACATCAAAGTGAGAGAAACACTTTGATTGGTTGCCTCCTGCATGAGCCCTGGCCTGGGCCCCGGCCAGCGAGGTGCCTGCAACCTAGGTACATGCCCTTGGTCAGAATTGAACTCAGACCCTGCCATTGGCAGGCCAAGGCATTATCCACTGAGCCAAACCGGCTAGGGCAGGATATAACATTTTTTAGCCCTCTAGCAGTGGACATTTGCTTTTTTCACCAGGAGTGTGGTGAAAAACCCTAGATCACCTTTTTGGATTCTTATTACCCAAGTTACTAAGAATATTACCAGTGGCATACAGGGAGCTTAACCAATGAGTGATCAGAAAAGGTGTTTCCTCTGTAGTTCACACCAATCGCTGGCTTGGCACGCCCCCTCCCCCGCCCCCCCGCTCCAGGCCTGACGCATCAACAAGAGGCGTCGACCCCCATCACCCTTCAATCACCAGATGGGCCCTTGCCCAGGTCTGATGCCTCTGCCAGAGCCGTCAGGCCTGGGCAGGGGACCCTCATCTCCCCCCCCCATCACCAGCTCTGCCCCCCACCCAGGCCTGATGCCTCTGGCCCAGGCGTCAGGACTGGGAAGGGGACCCCCTCAATCACCAGATCGGCCCCTCAACCAGGCCTGAGGCCTTGGCCAGAGGTGTTGACCCCCATCACCCTCCAATCGCTGGATCAGCCTTTCACCCAGGCCTGACACCTCTGGCCCAGGCGTCAGGCCTGGGCAGGGGACCCCCTGGACCCCTCCGATTGCCAGCTCCGCCCTCATCCCAGGCCTGATGCCTTGGCCAGGGGCATGACCTCCATCACCCTCCGATTGTTGGATCAGCCCCTTGCCCAGGCCTGACACCTCTGCCAGATGGGGACCCCCATCTCCCCTAATCACCAGCTTCTGGGGTTTCTGGGGCCAGCCTGTGGCCCAGAATGGCAGCTTGCACTGGCGGCTGTGTTGGCCTGCCCTGCCTGCAGTATTCAAATTAGCCACCATCTTTGTTTGTGGTTAATTTGCATACCACACTGATTAGCCAATGGGAGGCGTAGCGAAGGTATGGTCAATTACCATGTTTGTCTATTATTAGATAGGACTAGAGGCCCAGTGCACTAAATTCTTGCTTGGGTAGGGTTTCTAGGCCTGGCTGGCAATCAGGGTCGACTGGGGCCTTCTTTGCTGCCAGCCGGGGCCTTTCATTCCGTGCCTCCCCCTGGTGGTCAGCAAATGTCATTGTAAGTGATCTATTGTCAGGGCCAGCCTGACAGGGTTGAGCCGGGCTGAGGCAGGGAGGTGGGAATTGAGAAAAGAAAGAAAGACAGGAAAGCAGGGTCGGGAGGACCCCAGTTCTCTTGATGAACTGAAGTGAACTTATTAGCTATACAATCCTATTTATACACAACACACTGAATAGGAGGTCTGTCAAGAGGAATGTATTCTTTTTTCCTCTTAATCTCTAAGGGAGTGACACAGCAGAAGGACAAGTTCTCAGTACAGCATAGCTCAGTAAATAGTTACAGACTTCTTGGTAAGCTATGAAAGGCTGTTCTCATTCTACAAATGCTACTCTCATTCTACTGATAACTGCCATCCAAACAAGTCTGGGAAAACTGTGTGGGTAAGGGTCCCAGCCTTGCTAGCCCCTGCAGGTGCAAGGACCTTGCCAGTTTACATCTGGCCCCCAACAGGTCCCCCTTCTTTGTTTTTTAGTTCATGTTTCAGTGTCCAACAGTTTCTTATGTGTACATGTCAGCAGTAATACTTCAGTTCTGGATGGTGGACAAATGGTGGCAATGTAGGTTCGACCCTCTCTGGTTTGGTCCTGGGCAACCTGCAGCGATGCACAGCTGCTGACTGCTAGCATGATAAAGCGTTGTCACCATCTTTATTTCTGGACTGCTTCTCTTCTCATTGTCTCATGGGGCCACTGCTATTCTGTGGCTGGAGCAGTCCTGATAATTCCTCTCTGTTACAGGAATCCACATGGTCTTGGAGATGTTTTCTGAAAATATACAAATGTATTCTCAACCAAAGGTTAATAAAAGAATCATATCTATAATTTAGACTTGGGATTCTTTTAATTTTTGTCTAAACGATTATCATTTGGCTATTTTGACACGACGTATGTTTTTCATGGGTGTCTTGCTATTAGCATTATAAATGAAAAAATTAATTTTCAAGTAAAAATATTAAAGCAATTAAGCCATTTACTTAACAGGTTTTCATTTACTTAACAGGTTATTATTCCACTATACCCCCTTTTTTATTTTTTAATAATAGGAGGTTTTTAGAAATTTTTTAGTGTAGTCTTGATAACTTTTAATTTTAATTTTTTGTATAAAAATATGACTGCTTTAGGTTTATAGTATGTTAAGCAATTTATCCATGAAATGAAAATTTTGGTTAATATTTTTTGAATAATTACTTATATTAATTAGTAAAATTTAATTAATCTGAAAACTTGACTACTATTTTACTGTTAAATTTAATAATCTAACAACAATCTTATTTTACACTGTAAATATTAATGGAAACGATTATTTTGCATCCTTGAGAAGGCCCCGAGCATTCCTGGGGTTAAGCTGGATTTAGATATAGGGTAGGTGCTGTTATCCAAGTCTCTGTTATCTGGGTATCGATTTCGGCTGGCCTAAGTCTCTTTCTGTTATCTGGGTCCCGATCTGAGCTGGGCATGGGAAGTGCAGCAGCCATGGGGGCAGGAGACCTCCCTCAGAAGGGGAGAGTGTTCAAGCCACTGCATAGTTGGGGGGGTGAGGATCTCTGCCCCACCTCTGTTGACCCCCAAGTTCTCCCCTGAGGCCCCCTGCGACTGTGCCTGTCTTAGGTTGCACCTCCCAGAGGGGTCTTACCCGTCGTTGACTAACCAGCCATCCTCCGGGGCCATGCAGGGTGCTGTGAGGTTTAGTTCTGTTTTCTTGGTAGCGTATGCCCCTGTGGCCTCCATGCCCAGTAACTGCCTTTGGATCCCCTCGCCTGCTGGCGGGGCCCCAGCATTGATCATGCGGAACCCAGATTTCTTCTCTACAGAGGGCCCAGCTTACGCCATTGGGCAAGAGACAGATCCATGGTATCAGCCACCATGAGGCTTCAACCTCAGTATGAACAGAGAGCTTAGGTAACAGCTGTGGACAATTGGAAGAGGGACCCCCTTGTCAAAAAGGGCAAGAGAGGTCAATATAGAATGCTTAAGTGCCTTCCCTGGGGGCCTTTGACACAGTGGAAGGGATAAAATCCTTTCATGTTCTTATTAAATTGCTGCCAAACAATTAGTTTGTAAGCTTGTTTGGAATAAATGTTAATATGCTGTTGTAAAATATTAAAAATTATTAATGAGCTTTTGTTATTTTAAATTATATCTTAAAATTCTACTGCTGTATTTTAAGAAATATTAAATAAGATAAATTGTTTTGCCCTTTCTTAGAGGCAAAAACTTAAAATATATATTTATTAATATTTATTTTATAAAGCTTTCTATGTGATTTCAAGTATATTAAATTGGCTTTATTAAAAAATTCTTTAAGAAAAGAGAATAAACTTTTGAAAACATTTCAGGGCCCATGAAATGTCCTAAAGTCATTCCTTGATTATAGTTTTGAAATCTAACTTGAAAGACTATTAAATATATATGTGTATATATAATTTAAAGATTATATACCTTTATTAAAATTAAATCTTTACTGTTCAGATTATTACATTTGTTCCTCTTTTTTCCCCCCATAACTCCCCTCCTCCCAGTTCCCGCCCCACCCTCCACCCTCACTCCCCACCCACTGTCCTCATCCATAGGTGCAGGATTTTTTGTCCAGTCTCTTCCCGCATCTCCCACACCCCTTTATTAGAAGGACACTGTTTTGCTATGTGTCCTGTTCCTCCACAAGTGTAACACTTGTATGTTTGACTTTTCCCTGTGCTAAATTGTTGCTGAAGAATTCCTTCAATGGTGGTTCCCTTTAATGCAGCCGCAATGGCAACTCCTTGTATATATGAGGGACCAATATCTGCTCAAATGAGGATATAATCTGAGAGAGTCCCCTTTCTTTGATAGGGGCACAGTGCAGCTTGGCAGGCAGTGTTGGCGTTTTCATATGCCAACTGATTAACTATCAACATGCCAGCCTCTCCATCCACCACCACTGGGCCAACAGCCTGTAATAGCCGAGAGACAAAATCCTGATACTTTTCATCTGGCCCTTGAATAATTTTTGAGAGCTCCTCTGTTTTCTGACCAGAGGTGGGTAACTTTTTCCAGCCTCTGATCCCAGCTCCATTAATCTGTTCATAAGCTTCCTGGGGGTATTGACTTTGATTATGGGTATCAGCATAGACTCCTTCACCTACCAGCATTTCATAAGAAATATTAATCTGGGCAGCTCGATTACGAGAAGCTTGTTCCTTAGCCTTTTCATCATATTCTGATTTCCACAAGAGGTAATCCCCTCCTGATAAACAAGCCTTGGCAATAGCTCTCCAATCATTAGGTGGGAGAGCCTCTGAGGCCATAGTTTCTAAGATGGTTAAAGTATAAGGGGAAGTGGGCCCATACTGAGCACAGGCTGTTTTTAACACTTTTAAGGTTTTAAAAGGAAGCGGGTCATAAGCACGCTCATGCTGTCCCGTGTGAGGGTTCACTTGTTCCACAACAGGGAAGGCGTGAATGCTCAATTCCTCACCACACTTTCGTGCTTCCTGCAAGACCATCTGGAGAGGGGAAAGTGGAACTGGTGCTGCACAAGGCAGCGGAGAGCGGCGGGAACGGCCCCCGAGGCTTCTCTTTTTCTTGCCAAGAAGCTTTAATGTTTCTAAAAAGGATTCCAACACATCCTCTATATCACTGCCCTCTTCAGTTCCAGCAGAAAAATATTCTTCCTCCTCTTTTGCCTGAACAATACCTGTATTATCATCATGACAAAGAGCAGCAGCTTCTCAAAATCCTCCTCATCTTGAGGAGTTAAATTATCTTTAAAAGTTACATTATTTCTTTTTAATATACTGTCTCTTTTAGACTCCTGTTTTGTGCTATCACACTGCTTCTTTTTTTCTTCTGGCTTAAGAAATGGTTGATTATGGTCATGCCTGGGATCCAAACAATCCCGTATTAAATTCGATAAGGAAATGCAGACCTCCTGAATGAATTTTAAAAAGTTTTCTACTTGCTTGTCATTAACCTTAGTTCCTCTACTATTGAGTATAAACTTTAACATTTGCCCATAAAGGGCATTTTCTCTAAATTCTAATTGCCCCATGCTTTACTCCCGATTATCAAAAAATTGCACCTCCGTTACCTTAACGAATGCACTCTTTATCCGGAGGAGATCCTCACGTCGTCTCTCCAAGCCCGATGGAGTTCCTCACTGTCTTTTTCCCAGTTCCTCAGTCCCTTAGCTCGGGCGCCAGATCTGTCAGGGCCAGCCTGACAGGGTTGAGCCGGGATGAGGCAGGGAGGTGGGAATTGAGAAAAGAAAGAAAGACAGGAAAGCGGGGTTGGGAAGACCCCAGTTCTCTTGATGAACTGAAGTGAATTTATTAGCTATACAATCCTATTTATACACAACACACTGAATAGGAGGTCTGTCAAGAGGAATGTATTCTTTTTTCCTCTTAATCTCTAAGGGAGTGACACAGCAGAAGGACGAGTTCTCAGTACAGCATATCTCAGTAAATAGTTACAGCCTTCTTGGTAAGCTATGAAAGGCTGTTCTCATTCTACAAATGTTGCTCTCATTCTACTGATAACCGCCATCCAAACAAGTCTGGGAAAACTGTGTGGGTAAGGGTCCCAGCCTTGCTAGCCCCTGCAGGTGCAAGGACCTTGCCAGCTTACATCTGGCCCCCAACAATCTATGTCCCGGTCAAACTCCTGCAGGGATAATTTGAATATTAGGCTTTTATATATATACTAGAGGCCCGGTGCACAAAAATTTATGCACTTGGGGGGAGGGGAGGGTCCCTCAGCCCAGCCTGTGCCCTCTTGCAGTCTGGGGCCCCTTGGGAGATAACGACCTGCTGGCTTAGGCCTGCTCCGGGTGGCAGAGGGCAGGCCCAATCCCTAGGTGCAGCCCCTGGTTGGGCTTAGAGCAGGGCTGATTGGGGAGTTGGGGCACCACCCTCTGTCATGCACAGAGCAGGGTGGACTGGGAGGTTGCAATGCCACTTTCAGTCACGCTCAGGGTAGGGCCGATTGGGGGTTGGGGCATCGACCCCTGTCACACTAAAGGCAGAGTCTATGGGGAGGTTTTGACGCCCCACCCTGTCACGCACAGAGCAGGGCCAATCAGGGGGTTGGGGCGCTGCCCCTTTCACACACAGAGCAGGGCTGATCAGGGGGTTGGGGAGCTCCCCCTTGTCATGCACAGAGCAGGGCCCATCAGGGGTTGAGGAGCTCCCCCCTGTCACTCATAGAGTAGGGCCAATAGGGGAGTTGGCACACCGCTCCCTGTCACACATAGAGCAGGGCGGATCAGGGGGTTGGGGTGCCGCCACTGTCACACTCAGGGCAGGGCCAATGGGGAGGTTATGGGTCTACCCTGTCACACACAGAGCAGGGCCAATAAGGGGGTTGGGGCGCATTCACCTGTCACGAACAGAGCATGGCGGATAGGGAGGTTGTGGCCCCGCCTCCTGTCACACACAGAGCCGCAGGGCAATCAGGGGGTTTCGGCGCTGCCCCCTGTTACACTGATCCTGGTGCAGGGAGGCCTCTCAATTCCGCTGATCCCAGTGCTGGGAGGCATATTACCCTTTTACTATATAGAATAGAGGCCTGGTGCACGGATGGGGGCTGACTGGTTTGCCCTGAAGGGTGTCCTGGATCAGGGTGGGGGTCCCCACTGGGGTGCCTGGCCAACCTGGGTGAGGGGATGATGGCTGTTTGCAGCTGGTCACACACCCTTCAGGGTGGGCGTCCCCACTGGGGTGCCTGGCCAGTCTGGGTGAGGGGCTGAGGGCTGTTTTCAGGCTGGGACTGAAGCTCCCAACTTCTCCTTTTTTTCTTTTCTTTTTTTTTTTTATTCTGGGCCAGCTTTAGCTCTGAGGCTCCAGCTCTTAGGCCTCTGCTCCTGAAAACAGGTATCTGGTTTGTTTCGGTTCTCAAAACTCTGTATCAACTCCAGCTCTGAGATCACAGCTTGCTGAAAGCTGGTTTCTGGGGTTTTTTTTTAGCGTCTATATTTGTTACAATGTTTGAAACTGCAGGCTCAGAGGCCTGCAAGGCAGGCGGGGAACATTGGTTTCCTCCGTCACTGAAGCAAGCAAGCCTCATGTTAGTTTCAAGCTGCCTGGCTGCCCGCTGCCATCTTGGCTGACAGTTAATTTGCATATCTCCCTGATTAGCCAATGGGAAGGGTAGAGGTCGTACGCCAATTACCATGTTTCTCTTTTATTAGTTTAGACTAGAGGCCCAGTGCACAAAAATTTGTGCATGGGGGGGGGGGGTTCCCTCAGCTCAGCCTGTGCCCTCTCGCACTCTGGGACCCCTCAGGGGATGACCACCTGCTGGATTAGGCCTGCTCCCTGGGGGATTGGGCCTAAGCTGGCAATCAGACATCCCTCTGGCAGCTTGCGAACCCTAGGGGGATGTCCCTTTGCCAGCGGAGAGCAGGCTTAAGCTGCAGTCTGACATCCTTAGCGCTGCTGAGGAGGCAGAAGAGGCTCCCACCACCAGCGCTATACTGGCAGCCATCAGCCTGGCTTGTGGCTGAGCAGAGCTCCCCCATGTGGGAGCCCACTGACCACCAGGAGGCAGCTCCTGCAGTGAGCGTTTGCCCCCTGGTGGTCAGTGTGTGTCATAGTGATCAGTCATTCCCAGTCTTTCTGCTGTTAGGGTCAGTTTGCATATTACCCTTTTACTATATAGGATAGATTCCTGGTGCATGGGTGGGGGCTGGCTGGTTTTCCCTTCAGGTTGGGGGACCCACTGGGGTGCCACTGGGGTGCCTGGCCAGCCTGGGTGAGGGGCTGATGGCTGTTTTCAAGATTGCCACACCACCTTTAGGATGGGGGGTCCCCACTGGGGTGCCTGGCCAGTCTGGGTGAAGGGCTGAGGGCCATTTTCAGGCTGGCCACACCTCCCCAGTGACAGAAGCTCCCAGCCTCTCCTTTTTTTCTTTTTTTTTGGGGGGATTTATTTACCTTCTATAATTGAAACTTTGTAGCCTGGAGTGGAGCTCAGAGCCGGCCAGGGCTTGGCTTCCTCCATTGCCAGGGACAACCCAAGGCTCCAGCTCAGTGGCCATAGCCAGCTGAAAGCAGGTATCTGGGGTTTATTTACCTTCTATAATTGAAACTTTGTTGCTTTGAGTGTAGCTTAGAGCCGGCGGTGGCAGGTGGGGAACCTTGGCTTCCTCCATCACTGGAGCAAGCAAGCCTCCTGCTTGCTGCAGCTCCATGGCTGCTGGCCGCCATCTTTGTTGACAGTTAATTTGCATACCTTGCTGAGTAGCCAATGGGAGGCATAGCGAAGATATGGTCAATTACCATGTTTGTCTATTATTAGGTAAGACTAGAGGCCCGGTGCATGAAATTCATGCATGTGGTGTCCCTCAACCTGGCCTACACCCTCTCCAATCTGGGATTCCTTGAGGGATGTCTGACTACTGGTTTAGGCCCGATCCCACGGACATCCCTCTCACAATCCAGGACTGCTGGCTCCTAATCGCTTGCCTGCCTACCTGCCTGATTGCCCATAATTGCTTCTGCCTGCCAGCCTGATTGATGCCTAACTGCTCACCTGCTGGACCGATCACTCCCCACTGCCCTCCCCTGATGGCTCAATCATCCCCCACTGACCTTCTCTGCAGGCCTAGTCACCCCCAACTGCCCTCTTCTACCAGCCACATTGTGGCGGCCATCTTGTGGCAGCCATCTTGTGATGATGTGAGGGTGGCCATCTTGTGGCATGCCGGAAGCAAATTCCAGTGGGTCATAATTATGCAAGAAGTTCATCAGAAGGCTGATGAATACTGGGGCTTCAGCAGGGCTGATAATCTGCATATATTATTACCTGCTGCTGGAACAGCTGCAGGCATTTCCCCTAACCTGATAATCTTTTCCTGTTTATCAAACTTTACCTGTTTGCATTCCTAAAGGGCCTGTGTTTTTTCCAGCAAATGAAAATCTGTGGGTCTGGAGATTCAGAGAGCCCACTTCATTAGAAAGTGGTGTCTCTCCTGCTCCTCCAGGCCTCCCAAGTTTATATTTCATGTCTAGTTTATTAATTTACTCACAGTCCTTCTCCAGATTCCTGAACTCTTGCAGCTGCAGAAAGACCCCAGCATTTATGGTTCCTGAGACAAGGACATCAGGAGAAGAAGATTCATCAGAGCAAAGAAAAGAAGCTAATCACTGTAAAGGTGGGGACCACGGGTAAAGGTGAGGGGTTACCAAAAATTCAGTGGGGAGATTCACTGTATGTAAAGCCTGTACCAAGTTTTGGATTTCATGAACCAGAGTGGGAGGGAAAGTCTTCTGTTTTAAGCCAGGCCATAATGGGGAAGAATTTGGTTAAAAGGCAAAATTATAGAGAAATTAAAATATCAAACGGTACTTTTTAAAATAAGGCTCAAGGAAAAAGAGTGTCGTTGTCATCTTTAACTATGTGAGGTCTTGTTCTGCTTCTAGTGTGGATAGACTTGGCAGCTAGATATGGTGGAGCTTTGAATCCTCTCACCAGGGAACTCTCTGATGCTTTGTTTAAAAATTACCATAGGATGCCTTGGGACAGGCAGATTTTAGCTAAAACAACTTTAAAGGCCAGTCATTGCTATAGAGAGCAGAATATAAAAAGAACTGTGATTTATTAAGTCTATATGTTAGTTGTTGAATGTAGTTTTTCTGTCATTTTTGTTTGGTTTGATATGTTTGTTGTTAGTCTATTAAGCATGCCTTTGGTTTAATTTAATAAGAAGGGAGACCTGGGCTGCCAGATAATTTACTGAATTTCCCCAGAAGAAACAGGATATGGGGCTGGGGAGACATGTGGTGATCCTGTAAAATGGACACCAATTCCAGAGAGTACTATTAGAAAAATCTAATTTGCGCCATGTTTTTTCCTGGTTTGTCATTTAAAAATTTAGGAATGTGTCTGGGATTTCTGTACTTGTAAAGAGAAAAAGACTGGCTTAAGAAAAATGGCACACCCCAAACAATCTTGGATGGCTTCTTAAACTACTTTTAATCTCTTTACGGATGATATAGAATAACCCAAGACTATTTTTTCTCAAAAGAAAGATGGCAAAAACGACCAAAGGAAAAAAAATGCAGGCTGGTTCTAAACAACAAGATTTATATTTTCATAATAAAATGTAGTTTTTAAATAATAATAGCATTCCAAAGTTAACATTAAGGCCCCTAGAAGTCAGTGAGTTATCTCTGTTACAGAATTTGCCAAATAAAATGCCTTGGATAATAATAATTGGCTTTAGAATCTCAAAATTGTTGAAACATGGATAAAAAATGTATTAATTATGAAGGAAAGAATGTGGCAATTCTACATTTAAATAGCTACAGGCTTGCCTCCAAAGTCGTTGGCAACTTAAAACTTTGGAGTTTGTTGAATTAAATAATTTCTAGGTATTTTAGGATAACAAAATACTGAAATGTTAATCAGAGTTTGCCTCATATGAAAAATCTAGAGGATAGAATTGAATCTGTTTATTAAATATGTCTTGTATTTTTAAAAAATGTGAAGTTATTGCTAATCTGAGAAATGCTAAGTATTTAACTTGCCACCTAAAATTTAAGGCTTCTAAGAGTCTAAAGTTCAAATTAAGTTAGGAGAAATCATATAGTTGTGATAATAAAGCCATAAAGTATAGAAATTTATTTTTGAGAAAATAATTCTAAGATATAATATTTTATATGGTCTAATTAATAAAGAAGATTAATTCTATAGTCTGAACCAAATTTTAATATAAAAACAAGTTTAAATTTGTTTTAAACTTGAAATCATGTGGAAAGCTTTATCAAATAAAAATTAATAAATATATTTCATTTATATACATATATTTTAAATGTTGTGGGGGTTTTAACCTCTAGGAGAGGGCAAGAAAAAAGTGGCTAAATATTTCTTAGGATTCAGCAATGCAATCTTAAAGACAAAAAGCCCTGGAAGCCTGCTTTTTAGATAGGCTGCGGGGATGGGGCGGCATCTGTACTTCATAGGTCAAATGTCTAAGTTTGCTTTTTCAATAGAGATGCCTACTTTAATTACTTAATAGATTATCTTTTTAAAATATAATCAAGGTCTCAAATAATTTCAGTTATATGAGAAGCAAATGTTTTATAAACAAATGGATTCTAGTAAAGTCCTCTGAAATAGTTCCTGGGACCTCCCATAATCCCTCTGTGTATGCAAATGAGCACTAACCAAAAAGAATGCTGTTTAAAAGTAAATTTTAAGCTTTATAAAAAGGAGAAATTTTAAAATCTCTTCCGCTAATATTTATAGGGTAAACTAAAGGTTATTATTCAAGCATTAAATCTAATCATTAATAAAGTCAGCATAAATAGGAATAGAGTCACTTAAAATTTAGGCAGCAGTATCAGTCAGCAGCTGAAAAGCAGCCAAGTGTGTTGCTCCATTTAAAAGAAAGAAAGAATGTTTTTAAAAGAAACTTCCTCCGTGTGGCATAGAAATTACTCTAGAAGGAAATAAAGGGAGGTTTCCTTCAAATGTCTGGAAAACTGTAATTAAAAGTCAATGTATTAGGGCTCAAAAAGAAAAAAAAAATTATTTGCATTTTGTTTCCTTAAACAAAGCTTATGTAGATATACTCAAAGACTGATAGCAGAAATTTAATTAATGTCACTTACTGTCCACACCCAAGGACAAGTAAAATTAGAAAATAAGCCTTATTTCTGACTGATTTAAATTGGCAAATTGAAATAAGTGAATATTTGGGAGAACTTAGTTGTACTAGGCAGGAACCTATTCTTGGAGCCTTAACTAATTTTTTACTGATGGTTCATCTCATAGTAAAGCTGCTTAACAATCAGTGAATCCAAAGCAGCCATATTTCTGTGCAAAGAATTGAATTAAAAAGCTATCAAAACTGCTTTGCAGGGTTTTCAAAAGTCTCTTAATATTATTTAAAACAAAAAGGGGGAGATAGTGGAGTAATCTCCTGTAAGTAAATTAAATCAAGCCTTAATTACTTAAGTTTTTACTTTAAATTTTTTTTTCACTTGTAATGCTGATGGCAAGACACACATGGTGTCAGAATAAGCCAAAGGAAAATGGTTTGGGCAAAATGAAAAAAATACCGAGTCTAGTTTATAGAAAGGATTTCTTTATTATGCTTTATTATGCTTTATTATGAGAATATGCTTATATATTTACAGAAAACTCTTCCAAGCCCATGTGGATTTCTGCAACAATGGATCCAAGAGAGGAACTGACCAGACTACTCCAGCCACAGATGGCAGTGGCCCCAAGCAACACACTGAGGAGATAGTGAAGAAACAGTCAAGAGATGGGGGATAGTAAGTGCCTTGCTATGCTAGCAGTCAGCAGCTGTGCGTCACTGCAGGTTGCCCTGGACAAAGCCAAAGAAGATTGGGAAGGGAACCCATAAAAAACTGTTGGACAGTGATTAGAAAGGGGACTCAAAGAACTGTTGGCCTAGAAAGGAGCTTACTGCAGACTGATTCCTTTGATGCCTGGCAGCAATTTAAAGGGACATGAAAGAACTCAATCCTTTCCATTTAATTTAAAAATCTTAAAAAGATCCGAGCTCTGCAAATGGCATACATTCTTGTTAAATTTATTAAATAAAAAAGGGGGATATGCTGGAAGCAAATTCCAGCAGGTTATAATTATGCAAAAAGCAGGGCTGAAAATCTGCATATATTATTACCTGCTGCTGGAACAGCTGCAGGCATTTCCCCTAACCTGATAATCTTTTCCTGTTTATCAAACTTTACCTGTTTGCATTCCTAAAGGGCCTGTGTGTTTTCCAGCAAATGAAAATCTGTGGGTCTGGAGATTCAGAGAGCCCACTTCACTAGAAAGTGGAGCCTCTCCTGGCTCTCCCAGGCCTCCCAAGTTTATATTTCATGTCTAGTTTATTAATTTATGCGCAGTCCTTCTCCAGATTCCTGAACCCTTGCAGCCGCAGAAAGACCCCCAGCAGTGATGGCCATCTTGTGATAATGTGAGGGTGCCACGTGAGGGTGCAAGGACCACCTAGGCTTTTGTTAATATATATATTAACAAAATAGAGCTCAGTTATGGCATTAGGCAACTCATAAATCATGGCTCACTTATTTTGTCTCTCATTTTCAGCCTCCATTTCCTCATCTTTAAGGGGACATGCTAACAGTACTATGGAAGGTTATTTATAAAAATGGTCCCTATTCTCCTCCTGGAACTATGCACCTGCATAATGTGACTTTACAACTCTTCCCATCAGAAGTGGATCTACCTCCCTCCCCTTGAATCAGGGCTATCCTTGTGACTTATGAAATGCTTTGGGCATTAGAAAAGCAGCAGAAAGGGTCATGTGCTTGTTCAGAACCTATACTTTAAGAATATTGTGTGTGGACCAGACACCGCTTAGAACTTTCCCAGCTGCTATGTGAAGAAGCTTGGGCTGAAATGAGATACCAACTAGAGCCAAAAAAATAATACAGCTAAGACCATCCTAGACCAGCCAGCCCTCAAATGACTCAACATCTGACCACAGATTCATAAGTGACATCAGAAGAATCACTCAGTGGATTCTATTTTGAATTGCCCTCCTACAAAGAATCATGAGATAAACAAATGGTTCTTGGTTTAATCCACCAAGTTTTGGGCTAGAATACAATAGGAAACTGATACAAGAATCTACATTGCACAGGTATTGTGAGGATTAAAAACAGATAATACATATAAAATGCTTTGAGCTGTGTCTGCCATATAGGAATTTATCAGTAAACATTAACTCTCATAGTTATCAGCATCATATCATCATCATCTAGGCATAAACTGTCATAGTTTGTTAATGATCACTCTAAGATCCACTTCCTGTAGGACTGCAATGTTTTTCCCTTCACTTCTTCCCTTAGAAATATTCTATGGTACAGACATTAGCCCCCATATTTCTTCAATATCACATCATTGGAGAAATCTCCCTTCGGTTACCTATCAAATTAGCTTTGCCCTTTCCTAAGTAACTTGTTAATTTCATGCCAGGAGCCGGTCCATCCTTGCTGTTTCAAGGGACCTGGCATATATGGCATACTGTTCTTAATATGTTTGCTCACCTTCTTGGCACTATGTGTTTTAACCAAGGTCACCTCTCTGAGAAAGGTTGTTTCCCCAAGTAGGGATTTTCCCCTGAAGTTAGGGAGGGAATAAAACCCCTTAACTAAGTGCTAGGCGGGTAATTAATCACTTTAACTACGAACAATCATGCTTAAGCTGCAAAATCTTTATTCCCTGGAATGGAGATAAGAAACACCCTAACCTTTGGAATAGAGATTGATAGGATTGGAATCAACTGGTATAAATACAGATGCAACAAGACAACAGCACACACAGAACCTAGAGACAGAACCTACACACAGAACCTAGACACAGAACCTAGACACAGGAACCTACACAGAACCTAGACACAGAACCTACACAGAACCTAGAGACAGAAGAACTTTGCTGGAGAGAACATGGCAAAAGATCCTGGACAGAAACTGGCAACAGAACCTAGAGACAGAACCTAGCAAGAGAACATGGACACAGAACCTGGCTGGAGATCCTAACCAGAACTTCACTGGAGATCCTGAACAGAACTTCGCTGGAGATCCTGAACAGAACTTGGCTGGAGATCCTGGCTAGAGATCCTGGCTAGGCTGCTGATCAACTGAACGCTGTCTCCGTGTCATTCCTTCTTCGCCGAGTCTGTCCACACCTTTGGGGACCCCTGGACCTTCTGGTGCTGGACCCCAGCAATTTCACTCATACCAAATTGTAATGTATGTATCTGTATTAGTGTCTCTGTAAGCAGAGTATATCTAATTCATTTGTTACTTCAGCAATAGCACAGTACTCAATTAATAGTTTTAAATAAGGCCCTAACCGGTTTGGTTCAGTGGATTAGAGCATTGGCCTGCGGACTGAGGGTTTCAGGTTCAATTCTGGTCAAGGGCATGTACCTTGGTTGCTGGCACGTCCCCAGTAGGGGGTATGCAGGAGGCACCTGATCAATGTTTCTCTCTCATCAATGTTCCTAACTCTCTGTCCCTCTCCCTTCCTCTCTGTAAAAAATCAATAAAATATACTTTAAAAAATAGTTTTAAATAAGATGAAATAAATAAAAGACCCATTATGTTTTAAGTCAAAAGTTCAAAGAACATACCTGGTATTTTTATTCTACTCATATAGCATATCACCTTAAAGAGTGCTTTTCTATTTATTTTCAAATCAAATAGCTTTTTCAAATAAATTACATATAAAATCCCACTTTTATTCTTAAAATTCTACATTTCTAATTACATCACAGCCTATCTAAAAATTACATTAAAACCCATATGTACTTTAAATTTCTTTAAGTTACTTATGTCAGAAATTTATGCCATAATAATTAACATTATGGAACAATATGGATATGTAGTTGTAAATTGTTAAATGAAGCTCTTCACTCATGTCCAGGCAAGCACTGATTTTTTTACAGTGAGTCCTGTCCTCTCTGGAGAAGAAGTCATTTGGCAAATATTTAGTGATAAAAGTATTAATAAAGAAGAAATACAGCTTACCTCATTAAAGACCTAGTGGGGATGGGGAACTTAAAATTACATACAACTCACTGACCTTCTGACTTGTCAGTTTATCCAAAGTTTTCCTTTACTTCCCTTCTTCTTTCCCCACTCTGAGTGTTACATGCATCCAGGTGGCATTCTGGAACATATAAAACATTTAAGGTAGGCATTAAATAAGGAAGGAAGGTAAAGGGCATACTCTGCTGTAAATTTTAATTGGTGACTTTAAAGCTAAGTTTTACACCACCTTTTGTAAATATAATATGTGTTTAGTACTATGTTTCATCACTAGATGCAAATCTAGGAAAGTCGTGAGAAGAGGGTGTCTGTTACTTTTTGTGGAGTAGGATGTCCAGAACAGGATCAGCGAATATTTCATTGACTGAAAACAGAGGAGAAAAAACTGTCACTTAGATGAGTAACTCTTTAAGACCCATCATTCTACTTTGTCTATAAAAAGTATACTAGTAAAAATATAGTTTTTATGAGTCATGAATATAGTAGAAAACAGAAATCTGGGGCAAGATGTGTAGTTTTAGTTGTCAGTCTGTCTTCTCTCATGGGCCTAGGATTGTATTGTTTCAATCCAATTTTGATAAGAAGATAATAGTAACATACTATTAAGGTTTAGGAGATATTTAGACTTGATTGGTCCTAAAACTGCAGTCAAGATCTGCTGGCTATGTCTACTAGTAAATGTACAAATTAATTATTTAACTAGATTCATGTTATTTTTATATAGTTATTAAAATAAATTGACTGGGGTGATGTTGGTTAATAAAATTATATAGGTTTTAAGTGTACAATTCTATGATACATCATCTTTACACTGCATTGGGTGTCCTCCACCCAAAGTCAAATCTTCTTTCATAATCATATATTTAACCCCCGTTTACTCTTTACTACCCTCCCCCCATCCCTTTCTCTCTGGAAGCATTATACTGTTATCTGTGTCTATGGGTTTTTGTTCATATGTTGCTTACAGTTTTGTATTCCATACTGGAGGCCTGATGCTTGGATTACTGCACCAGTGGGTCCCCTCAGCCTGGTCTGTGCCCTCTCACAATCTGGGACCCCTTGGGAGAGGTCGGACTGTCGGTTTCAGCCAGATCCCTGCAGGCCAGGCCTGTAGGGATCAGACCAAAATTGGCAGTCTGACATCCCCTGAGGGATGGCAGCAGGTGGCCAGGGAGGATCCCAAACCTGGGCTGGCACTGTGTTGCTCGGGCTCATCCCAACCCCCGCTGTGCCCACCACTGCAGCTCGCTTGGTAGCATTGCTGCGAAGGCAGGAGAAGCTGCACCACCACAGCTGCGCTTCTGTTCACGAGCCTGGCTTTTGGTGCCTGTTGGTCAGCTGAGCAGCGCTCCCACTGTGGAAGTGCAATAACCACCAGGGGGAAGCTCCTGCATTGGTCATCTGTCCCCTGGTGGTCAGTGCACATTATAGCGACTGGCCAGTCATCTAGTTGTCTGGTTGTCTGGTCGACAAGTTGCTTAGGGTTTTATATATATAGATATGAATCATACATTTCTTGACTTTTTCTATCTTTTTTGCTTAGCATGATATTCTCAAGATCCATTTATGTTGTCACAAATAACAGTATTTTATCTTTTCTTATGGGTGAATAGTATTCCATTGTATATATGTACCACATCTTCTTTATCCAATCATCTATTGAGGGACATTTTAGTTGTTTCCATGTTTTGGCCACCATGAATGATATTGCAATGAACATAGGGGTGCATATATATTTGCAAATAAATGTTTCCAAGTTATTCAGGTAGATACCAGAAGAGGATTTGCTGGGTCATATAGTAACTCTATTCCTAATTTAAGAAGCCTCCATATTGTTTTCCATTGTGGCTGTACCAGTTTACATTCCCACCAGTAGTGAATGAGGTTCCTATTGCTACACAACCTCTCCAACACTAGCAGTTTGTCTTGTTGATATTTAGCCATTCTAACAGATGTGAGGTGGCATTGTAGCTTTGATTTGCATTTTCCTACTAATTAAGTTGAGCATCTTTTCATTTATATTTTGGCCATTTGTATGTCTTCTTATAAAAAGTGTTCAAGTCCTCTGCCCATTTTTAAATTGGATAGTTTGATTGTTTTTGGTGTTGAGTTGCATGAGTTCTTTGTATACTTCAGATATTAGCCCCTGGTCAAAAATGTTTGCAAAATTTTTATCCTATTCAGTTGGTTGCTTTTTTATTTTGTTGTCAGTTTCTTTTACTGTGCAGAAGCTTTTTAGTTTGACATAGTTCCTTCCATTCATTTATTTTTGCCTTTACTTCCTTTGCCTTTAGGATCAAATTCATAAAATCCTCTCTAAGACTAAGTTCCATAATTTAGTACCTATGTTTTGTCCTATGTATTATATTGTTCCAGGTTTTATATTTAGGTCTTTAATTCATTTTGAGTTAATCCTATATAATAAAGAAGTAATATGCAAATTAACCCTTACACCCTCACAAAGATGGCTGCCTATGACCAGGTGGCAGAGGGGTTAGTGAGGGATGACCAAACGACTGAACAGCAGGCTGAGTGGGGTGACCAGGCCAGTGGGGAGCACAGTTGGGGGTGACCAGACCAGCAGAGGCGGCAGTTGGAGGTGTCTAGGCTGGCAGGGGAGCAGTTAGGGGCGGCCAGGCCAGCAAGAGGGACAGTTAGGGTCAATCAGGCCGGCACGCAGAGGCAGTGAGGGGTGATTAGGCCAGTGGGGGGGGGGCAGTTAGGGGTGACCAGGCAGGCAGGCAGGTGAGCGATTAGGAGCTAGCAGTCCAGGATTGCGAGAGGGATGTCTACTGCTGGTTTAGGCCCGATCCCTGGGATTGGGACTAAACCGGAAGTCGGACATCCCCTGAGGGGTCCCGGATTGGAGAGGGTGCAGGCTGAGCTGAGGGGACACCCTCCCCCCGCCCCCGCCGCCCCATGCATGAATTTTGTACACCGGGCCTCTAGTTTTTGTATATATGCTTACAGTATGTACTTTCATTCCTTTGCACAAGGCTTTCCTAGTTTCCAATCACCATTTTTTGAAGAGGCTTTCTTTTCTCTATGGTATGTGTTTGGCTCCTTTTGTTGAAAATTATTTGCCCATATGCATACAGATTTCTGTTGGTGCTTTCAAATCTGTTCTATTGGTATGTGTATCTGTTTTTCTGTCAATACTGTGTGGTTTTGATTACTATCACTTTATATTATAATGTGAAGTCTGATAGTGTGATACCTCCAGCTTTTTTTTTTTATGATTGCTTTGGCTATTCAGGGTCTTTTGGGGTTCCATACAGATACGATGAGGTTTTGCTCTATTTTTTTTTTAATGTCATTGGGATTTTTATGGGGAATTCATTAAATCTATATATTTCTTTGGGTAATATGACCATTTTAATGATGTTGGTTCTTCGAATCTATGAACACAGAATATCTTTCCATCTCATTGTGTCTTTTTCAACCGCTTTTAATAATGCTTTGTAGTTTCTGATGTATGGGCCTTCACATCCTTTGTTAAGTTTATTCCCAGGTATTCTATTCTTTTTGTTGCAATTGCAAAAGCAATTTTTTCTATTTCTTTTCTTGAAATTTCATCATTAGTATATAGGAATGCAATGTATTTTTGTACAGTTATTTTATGTCCTGCAATTTTACTGTATTTGTTTGTTGTTTCTAATAGTTTTTGATGGAGTTTAGGGTTTTTTATGTAAATAATCATGTTATCTGCAAAGCATGACAATTATACTTCTTCATTCCCAATTTGTATGCCTTTTATTTATGTCTCTTGCCTGGTTGCTCTGGCAAAGACTTCCAGTGCTATGTTGAGTAAAGGTGGTAAGAGTTGATATCCTTGTCTTGTTCTTGATGTTAAAGAAAAAAAATTAGCTTTTTTTTTTATCACTGAATATATTAGCTGAGGGTTTATCATATATGACCTTTATTATTTTGAGGTACTGTCCTTCTATACCCATTATATTAGATGTTTTAATCATAAATAGATGTTGTACCTTATCTAATGTGTTGTCTGCATTTATTGATATGCTTGTATGATTTGATCTTTTATTTTGTTAATATTGTGTATTACATAGATTGATATTACATATCAATGTAATATCATGTATTGAACCATCCTTGTGCCCCTGAAATGAACCATACTTTATCGAGACTCACTTATTTTTTATGTAGGTTATTGATAGTCAATGAAGTCACTATGTTTATAGCAGGTATCATAGTTACATGGCAATACTCAGCTTTAATTTGCTACTCACAATGTTAAAAAGTGGCCCTGGCTGGTGTGACTGAGTGGTAGAGAGTGGACCCATGCATGAACCAAAGGGTCATGGGTTTGATTCCTGGTCAAGGGCAGGCACCTGGATTGCAGGTCAATCCCTGGACCCACTTGGAGCTTGTGCAGTAAGCAATCAATCAATATGCCTTTCTCACATCAATGTTTCTCTCTCTCCCTTTGTCTTTCTTTCTTCCCTCCCACTATCCTATCTAATAATAGACAAACATGGTAATTAACCATACCTCTGACATGCTCCCCATTGGCTAATCAGAGCAATATGCAAATTAACTACCAACCAAGATGGTGGTTAACCACCAAGAAAGATGGCGGCTAATTTGCATACTACAGGCAGGCGGGACAATGCCATCCCACCTGCCCCCCTGCCATCTGGGCCTGCTATCTGCGACAGGGGCGGCAGGCAACCCGTATGAAACCTGACCCAGGGCTGGCCGGCAGGACCACAGTGATCTGCCACCAGACATGCCCACAAATGGCCCTCCCACGGGAATCCCTGGTTGGCAGGTGCTAATGCACGGATCAGCCACAGGCTGCACCCACAAACAGCCTTCCCGTGGGGATCTGGGGTTGGCAGGTGCTAATGCACTGATCCACCAATGGCCACGCCCACAAACAGCCCTCCCGCAGGGATCCGTGGCTTGCAGGCAGTAATGCACCGATCAGCCACCAGCAGCTCCCACAAACAGCCTTTCCATGGGGATCCGTGGCTGGCAGGTGCTAATGCACTGATCAGCCACCGGCTCCACCCACAAACGGCCCTCAGACTTTAGACCCAGGAAGCAGGGACAGCGTGGCTCTTCTGTCATGCCAGCTTCCTCATGACAGTTTTGGAAACTGACAGCAGGGAGGAGGAAGTCCCACCCGACAGAATCATCCAGAATCAGCCGTTAGTCACACAGTTCTCAGTGGCCTGACAGGCAAGACTCTCATTCACCTGTATCTCAGACCGTGTTAGTAGACAGGTAGGACTATGTCCAAAGAAAAACAGTTGATACAAGGTAGCTCTGCAGCTGAAAGGTGCAGAAAATGTCTGCAGAGCAACATGCGTCTGATCTTTTTTTTTTGTAATGTAATAGTATTTTTTTTTATTGCTTAAAGTATTACAAAGGGTATTACATATGTGTCCAATTTTTCCCCCCACCCTTGACAGTCCCCTAGCCTCCCCTATCCCCCAGTGTCTTATGTCCATTGGTTATGCTTATATGCATGCATACAAGTCCTTTGGTTGATCTCTTACCCCCCTCCCTCCTGCACTCCAACCCTCCCCGGCCTTCCTGCTGCAGTTTGACAATCTGTTTGAGGCAGCTCTGCCTCTGTATCTATTATTGTTCAAAAGTTTATAATGGTCTCTATTATCCATGAATGAGTGAGATCACATGGTATTTTTCCTTCACTGACGTCTGATCTTGAAAGAAGGCGGCGTCTGCAACAGAATGTATCTGAAGAGCAGCTACTGGAAAAACGTCGCTCTAAAGCTGAAAAACAGAGGCGTCTTCGACAGAAAATGTCTAAAGACAAACGTGCCTTTGAAGTTGAAAGAAGGCGGTGGCGACGACAGAATATGTCTAGAGAACAGTCAACAGCAAGTACTACCAATACCGGTAGGAACTCCCTTTTCAGTGAAAATGGAGTACATGAGGATGCAATTCTCAAACATAGCTGTGGTGGAATGACTGTTCGATGTGAATTTTCCCTATCCCTAAATTTCTCCAATGAAAAACGATCCAATGGGAAATTTACTCGATGTTGTAGCAAAGGGAAAGTCTGTCCAAATGATATACATTTTCCAGATTACCTGTCATATTTAAAAAGATTAATGACAAACAAAGATTCTGACAGTAAAAATTTCATGGAAAATATTTGTTCCATCAATAGTTCTTTTGTTTTTGCTTCCATGGGTGCAAATATTTCATCGCCATCAGGATATGGGCCATACTGTTTTAGAATACACGGGCAAGTTTATCACTGTACTGGAACTTTACATTCTTTGGATGGTGTTTCTCAGAAGTGTGCTGAGCTCTATATTTTGGATACAGCCAAAGCTACAAGTAAAAGATTAGCAATGCCAAAAAACCAGGGCTTCTCAGAAAGACTCATGATCAACATCAACAACCTCATTCATGAAATCAATGAATTAACAAAATCGTACAAGATGCTACATGAGGTAGAAAAGGAAGCCCAATCTGAAGCAGCAGCAAAAGGTACTGCTCACACAGAGGTAACAGTGGCAATTAAATATGATCGCAACAGTGACCCAGGTAGATATAATTCTCCCCGTGTAACCAAAGTTGCTGTCATATTCAGAAATGAAGATGGAGAACCTCCCTTTGAAAGGGACTTGCTCATTCATTGTAAACCAGATCCCAATAATCCAAATGCCACAAAAATGAAACAAATCAATATCCTGTTTTCTACATTAGATGCAATGATGTATCCTATTCTTTTTCCACATGGTGAAAAAGGCTGGGGAACAGATATTGCATTGAGACTCAGAGACAACAATGTAATCGACAATATTACTAGAAAAAATGTAAGGACACGAGTCACACAAATGCAGTATTATGGATTTCATCTCTCTGTGCAGGACACATTCAATCTTATTTTAAATGCAGTAAAATTAACTCAGCAGTTTATTGTGGATTCGTATACAAAAATGGAGGCCAATAAGATAAATTTCATTAAAGCAAACAGATATAAGTTGAGAGTTGAAAAATATAGTGGTTTGATGGATTATCTCAAATCTAGATCTGAAAATGACAATGTGCCGATTGGTAAAATGATAATACTTCCATCATCTTTTGAGGGTAGTCCCAGAAATATGCAGCAGCAATATCAGGATGCTATGGCAATTGTAACGAAGTATGGCAAGCCCGATTTATTCATAACCATGACATGCAACCCCAAATGGGCAGATATTACAAACAATTTACAATGTTGGCAAAAAGTTGAAAACAGACCTGACTTGGTAGCCAGAGTTTTTAATATTAAGCTGAATGCTCTTTTAAATGATATATGTAAATTCCACTTATTTGGCAAAGTAATAGCTAAGATTCATTTCATTGAATTTCAGAAACGCAGACTGCCTTACACTCACATATTATTGATATTAGATAATGAGTCCAAATTACGTTCAGAAGATGACATTGACCGTATAGTTAAGGGAGAAATTCCAGATGAGAACCAGTGTCCTCGACTTTTTCAAATTGTAAAATCAAATATGGTACATGGACCATGTGGAATGCAAAATCCCAGTAGTCCATGTATGGAAAATGGAAAATGTTCAAAGGGATATCCGAAAGAATTTCAAAATGCGACCATTGGAAATATAGATGGATATCCCAAATACAAACGAAGATCTGGTAGCACCATTTCTATTGGAAATAAAGTTGTTGATAATACTTGGATTGTCCCTTATAACCCGTATTTGTGCCTCAAATATAACTGTCATATAAATGTTGAAGTCTGTGCATCAATCAGAAGTGTCAAATATCTATTTAAATACATCTATAAAGGGCACGACTGTGCAAATATTCAAATTTCTGAAAAAAATATTATCAATCATGATGAAGTACAGGACTTCATTGACTCCAGGTATGTGAGCACTCCTGAGGCTATTTGGAGACTTTTTGGAATGCGAATGCATGACCAATCTCATGTAATCACAAGATTAGCTATTCATTTGCCAAATGATCAGAATTTATATTTTCATGCAGATGATTTTGCTGAAGTTTTAGATAGGGCTAAAAGGCATAACTCAACTTTGATGGCTTTGTTCTTATTGAATAGAGAAGACTCTGATGCACGTAATTATTATTATTGGGAGATTCCACAGCATTATGTGTTTACTAATTCTTTGTGGAAAAAATGCCAAAAGGGTGGGAATAAAGTATTAGGTAGACTGTTCACTGTGAGCTTTAGAGAACCAGAACGATATTACCTTAGACTTTTGCTTCTGCATGTAAAAGGTGTGGTAAGTCTTGAGGATCTTCGAACTGTAGGAGGTGTCACTTATGATACATTTTGTGGAGCTGCTAACCACTGGGGATTATTACTTGATGATACTATCTGGAAAGATACAATTGACAATGCAATCATCCTTAATATGCCCAAACAACTAGAACAACTTTTTGCATATATATGTGTGTTTGGATATCCTTCTGCTGCAGACAAATTATGGGATGAGAATAAATCTACTTTTATTGAATATTTCTGTTGGAAATTACACCGAAGAGAAGGTGCCTGTGCAAACTGTGAAACGCATGCCCTAAACGAAATTCAGGAGGTATTCACATTGCATGGAATGAAATGTTCACATTTCAAACTTCCAGACTATCCTTTATTAACGAATTCAAATATATGTGATAAACTGTATGAACAACAAAGGGCAGAGGTTTTGATAAATTCTCTGAATGATGAACAGTTGGCAGCCTTTCAGACTATAACTGCAGCCATCGAGATCAAACTGTACACCCCAAATGTTTTTCCTTGGATGGTCCAGGTGGTAGTGGAAAAACACATCTGTATAAAGTTTTAACACATTATATTAGAGGTCCTGGTGGTACTGTTTTACCCACAGCGTCCACAGGAATTGCTGCAAATTTACTTCTTGGTGGAAGAACCTTTCATTCCCAATATAAATTACCAATTCCATTAAATGAAACTTCAATTTCTAGACTCAATATAAAGAGCGAAGTTGCTAAAACTATTAAAAAGGCCCAACTTCTCATTATTGATGAATGCACCATGGCATCCAGTCATGCTATAAACGCAATAGATAAATTACTAAAAGAAATTATGAATTTGAATGTTGCATTTGGTGGGAAAGTTCTTCTTCTTGGAGGGGATTTTCGACAATGTCTCAGTATTGTACTGCATGCTATGTGATCAGCCATAGTACAAACGAGTTTAAAGTACTGCAATGTTTGGGGGTGTTTCAGAAAGTTGTCTCTTACAATAAATATGAGATCAGAGTATTCTGCTTATAGTGAATGGTTAGTAAAACTTGGGGATGGCAAACTTGATAGCAGTTTTCATTTAGGAATGGATATTATTGAAATTCCCCCATGAAATGATTTGTAACGGATCTATTAGTGAAGCCACCTTTGGAAATAGTATATCTATAGATAATATTAAAAAAATATCTAAACGTGCAATTCTTTGTCCAAAAAATGAGCATGTTCAAAACTTAAATGAAGAAATTTTGGATATACTTGATGGAGAGTTTCACACATATTTGAGTGATGATTCCATTGACTCAAAAGATGATGCTGAAAAGGAAAATTTTCCCATCAAATTTCTCAATAGTATTACTCCTTCGGGAATGCCATGTCATAAATTAAAATTGAAAGTGAGTACAATCATCATGCTATTGAGAAATCTCAATAGTAAATGAGGTCTTTGTAATGGTACCAGATTTATTATCAAAAGATTACTACCTAACATTATCGAAGCTGAAGTATTAACCGGATCTGCAGAAGGAGAGGTTGTTCTGATTCCAAGAATTGATTTGTCCCCATCTGACACTGGACTCCCATTTAAATTGATTCGAAGACAGTTTCCTGTGATGCCAGCATTTGCGATGACAAGGACAAACTCTAGACAGAGTAGGAATATTCCTACCCGAACCCGTTTTCACACATGGTCAGTTATATGTTGCTTTCTCTCGAGTTCGAAGAGCATGTGATGTTAAAGTTAAAGTTGTAAATACTTTATCCCAAGAGAAATTAGTCAAGCACTCTGAAAGTATTTTTACTCTTAATGTGGTATATAGGGAGATATTAGAATAAGTTTAATCACTTTATCAGTCATTATTTGCATCAGTGTTGTTTTTATATCATGAGTTTGTTGTTATATCATTTTATTATTCTTTATTTATTAAACAAAGAACCTTGTGGTTCTTCTCCACTAGAGAAAGGGCAAATAACAATATTAAAATTCCCTTTCAATGTGCACAAATTTCGTGCACCAGGCCACTAGTATTTAATAATAATCAATGGAAAAAATATCCTCAGGTGAGAATTAACAACAGCAACAAAAAATGGATAGGTAAAACATTACCTGACAAGGAAAGAAAAATAAATATATATCCAAAAACATTGTCCATGCATTCCTTTCCTTCTTTATTGATTAAGGTATTACATATGCATTCTTATCTCCCCATTGTTCCTCCCATCCCCCACTCATGTCCTCACCCACCTGTTGTCTGTGTCCATTGGTTAGGCATATATCCATGCATACAAGTCCTTTAATCTCTCCCCCTTACCACCACTCTCCCCTACGTTCCCTATGAGGTTTGATGGTATGATCGATGCTTCTCTGTCTCTGAATCTGTTTTTGTTCATCAGTTTATGTTGTTCATTATATTCCATAAATGAATGAGATCATGTGATTTTTTTTGATTTTTTTTACACCAAGCAACTTACAGGGCTACTGCTTCAATATATTTTATTGATTTTCTACAGAGAGGAAGGGAGAGAGATAGAGAGTCAGAAACATCGATGAGAGAGAAACATTGATCAGCTGCCTCCTGCACATCCCCCACTGGGGATGTGCCCGCAACCTAGGTACATGCCCCTGACCGGAATCGAACCTGGGACCCTCCAGTCCTCAGGCCGACACTCCATCCCCTGAGCCAAACTGGTTTCGGCTTCATGTGATATTTATCTTTCTCTGACTGGCTTATTTTACTTAACATAATGCTCTCCAGTTCCATCCATGCTGTTACAAAGTGTAAGAATTCCTTGTTTGTTTGTTTTCTGCATCTTAGTATTCCATTGTGTAGGTGTACTACTGTTTTTTAATCCACTCATCTGCTGATTGACACTTAGGCTGTTTCCAAATCTTAGCTATGGTGAATTGTGCTGCTATGAACATAAGGGTGAATATATCCTTTCTGATTGGTGTTTCTAGTTTCTTGGGATATATTCCTAGAACTGGGATCACTGGGTCAAATAGGAGTTCCATCTTTAGTTTTTTGAGGACACTCCATACTGTTCTCCACACGGACTGGACCAGTCTGCAATTCCACCAGCAGTGCACAGGGGTTCCTTTTTCTCCGCATCCTCGCCAGCACTTGTACTTTGTTGATTTGTTGATGATAGCCATTCTGACAGGTGTGAGATGGTACCGCATTGTCGTTTTGATTTGCATCTCTCAGATGATTAGAGACTTTGAGCATGTTTTTATATGTCTCTTTGGGTTCCTTATGTCCTCTTTGGAATATTATCTATTTAGGTCCGTTGCCCATTTTTTGATTGGGTTGTTTATCTTCCTTTTGTTAAGTTGTTCCTGTTCTTAGGGGAAATGTTGTAGATTAAACCCTTATCGGTGATAGCATTACCAAATATGTTCTCCCATGCAGTGGGCTTTCTTGTTATTTTATTGATGGTTTCTTTTTCTGTGCAAAAGCGTTTTATTTTGATGTAGTCCCATTTGTTTATTTTCTCTTTAGTTTCCATTGCCCTGGGAGTGGTATCGGTGAAGAAATTGCTTCGGCATATGTCTGAGATTTTGCTACCTTTGGATTCCTCTAGTATTTTTATGGTTTCCCATCTTATGTTTAAGTCCTTTATCTATTTTGATATTATTTTTGTGTATGGTGTAAGTTGGTGGTCTAGTTTCATTTTTTTGCATGTATCTGTCCAATTTTCCCAACAACATTTATTGAAAAAAGTCTTGACACCATTGTATGTTCTTGCCTACTTTGTCAAATATTAATTAACCATAGTGTTTTGGGTTGATTTCTGGGTTCTCTATTCAATTCCATTGATCTATACGTCTCTTCTTGTGCCAGTACCAGGCTGTTTTGAGAACAGTGGGTTTGCAATACAGCTTAAGATCTGGTATTGACATCCCTCCTACTTTGTTCTTCTTTCTCAGGGTTGCAGCAGCTATACGGGGTCTTTTTTATTCCAGATGAATTTTTGGAGAGTTTGTTCTAGTTCTGTGAAATATGCCATTGGTATTTTAATGGGGAATGCATTGAATCTACAGATTGATTTGGGTAGCATGGACATTTTAATGATGTTGATTCTACCAATCCATGAATACGGTATGTTCTTCCATGTGTTTATGTCTTCCTCTATCTCCTTGTTCAGTGTCCTGTAGTTTTCTGCATACAGGTCTTTTACCTCCATAGTTAAGTTTATTCCTAGGTATCTTAATTTTTTTGGTGCAATGGTAAATGGGATTGTTTTTCTAGTCTCTCTTTCTGTAAGTTCACTATTGGTGTATAGAAATGCCATAGATTTTTTAGTGTTAATTTTGTATCTTGCTGCATTGCTGAATTCATTTATTAAGTCTAATAATTTTTTGATGGAGTCTTTAGGGTTTTCTATGTACAGTATCATGTCATCTTGGAATAAGGACAGCTTTACTTCCACTTTTCCAATTAAGATGCCTTTTATTTCTTCTTCTTGTCTGATTGCAATGGCTAGTACTTCCAGTACTATGTCAAACAGGAGTGGTAAAAGTGGGCATCCTGTCTTGTTCCTGTTCTTAGGGGAAATAGTTTTAGTTTTTTCCAATTGAGTATGATGTTGGCTGTGGGTTTGTCATATATGGCTTTTATTATGTTGAGGTATGATCCTTCTATGCCCACCTTGCTGAGAGTTTCTGTCAAAAAAGGATGCTGAATTTTGTCAAATGTTTTTTCTGCATTCAGTTTATATGACAATGTGATTTTTATCTCAATTTGTTTATGTATCACGTTGATGGATTTGTGGATATTGTGCCATCCTTGCATCCCCGGAATAAATCCTACTTGGTCAGGATCTTTCTGATGTAATGCTGGATTCAATTTGCTAAAATTTTGTTGAGGATTTTAGCATCTATGTTCTTCGGGGATATTCGCTTATAATTCTCTTTCATTGTGTTGTCTTTATTTGGTTTTGGTATTAGGGTAATGTTGGTTTCATAGAATGAGCTTGGAAGTGTTCCTTCCTCTTGAATTTTTTTCAATAGCCTTAGGATGATAGGTTTCATTTCTTCTTTAAATGTTTGATAAAACTCCCCCATGAAGATATCTGGCCCCAGGATTTTGTTTCCTGGAAGATTTTTGATTACTGCTTCAATTTCTTCCATAGTTATCAGCCTATTGAGATTTTTAGAATCTTCCTGATTGAGTTTTGAAAGGATGTATTTTTCTAGGAATATGTCCATTTCCTCCAAGTTGTCTAGTTTGTTGGAATAGAATTGTTCATGGTATTTCTTAACAATCCTTTGTATTTCTGTGAGATGTGTTGTTATTTCTCCTCTCTCATTTCTGATTTTGTTTACTTGGGTCCTCTATTTTTGCTTCTTGGTAAGCCTGGCTAGAGTTTCATCAATCTTGTTTATCCTTTTAAAGAACCAGATGTTGGTTTCATTGATCTTTTATATTGTTTCTTTTGGTCTCTATGTCATTTATTTCTGAGCTGCTCTTTATTATCTCCTTCCTTCTGCTCACTCTGGGCTTTTCTTGTTGCTCTGTTTCTAATTCTTTGAGTTGTAGATTTAGATCACTAATGGCAAACCTGTGAAACGCGTGTCAGAGGTGACACGTGAACTCATTTTGGGTGACACACATCAACAGAGAAAAAAAATTGCATAATTCAAATGTTTGTCTACCGCAATGGCCAGAGTTGGGCATCACTCGAGTAATATTACTCGTTATTGTCAACAAGTACCTCGGGTAAGCTTCCCGTGCGTTCGGGTGCATTTGCCAAATGGACGCACTTGATTGCCATGTTCGTTAAGAGACAGGAGTGGGAAGGTTTGAAGAAAAAAATATACAGTGCAACAGTGCTCTATGAGACATTCTGGGTGTCGGATAATTGATTACAGCACCATATATTTGTTGGTTATACATACTATCTTTGAATTGTTTTGCATCAGGAGTCAGTGCAACAACACTGCAAAAAGTTAATAGGTAAGAAACCTATCAACCTTTTATAAAAAACACCATGATTTATATTTATTTATTTTTGCAGCCTTGTGATGGAGAATCAAAAAAATAACAAAGCAAGATTGACTGATAAAGGAAGTGGAAGTAGCAGTAGTTGACCCTTTCCAGACATATGGACCGAGATGTACAGGATTGTCGACAGAAACAACAGATCGTTGTCCAAACTGTGTAATGAAACGGCAGTAAGCAGAACGTGGGATGTAAAGAGACATTTTGAAACTAATCATTGTCAGCTCTTGAAAAGAAGTATTGATGAAAGGAAGGAATACATTTCTAGGCAGCTACACCTCTATAAAAGTCAATCAAATTCCATCATTAAATTTGTAAGATGCTCTACAAATTTAACATCAGCAAGTTACTGTATTGCTTACTCCATAGCTCAGCATGGAAAAGCCCTCGGTGACTAAGAATTTATTAAGGAATCATTTCTAAGATATGCACCAGCTCTATTTCATGATACAAAAAATAAAGATGATATTATTACAAGAATTGCTGAGTTATCACTCAGTAGAAGTACTATCAAAGACAGAATAATAGATCTTAACAAAAATGTACAACATCAATTAAAAAAGACTTAAATAGTTGTAAATATTTTTCAATTTCTCTTGATGAAACTACTGATGTCACATCAAATGCTCAGTTGGTCCTTATTGCTAGATATTCTGATGGTCCCACAATGAGAGAAGAGTTGATACAGTTAGAATAGTTGTCAATAAGTACATAAGGAAAAGAAATATGTAAGGTTGTTAAAAAATATTCAGTGACCTAGACATTGATATCTCTAAAATTGTGTCAATCACAACAGATGGGGCACCAAGTATGGTGGGAAAAAATGTGGGATTCCTGAAATTGTTTATGGAACCTATTAGACATCCACGTGTACCTTTTCATTGCATTATCCATCAGGAGGTGTTGTGTGCCAAATCAAGATTCTCAGAATTGAATGATTTAATGTCAGTTGTAACAAAAATTTGTTAATTTTATAGCTTCTCGACCCCTTCACAAGCAAGAATTTTCTGCACTTTTATAGGAAGTTGATTCAACCTTGAGTGGACTACTGATGTTCAATAATGTGAGATGGCTGAGTCAAGGTAAAATACTTGAGCAATTTGTGGAGTGCTTTGCAAAAATTACTGTATTTATTGAGAATAAGGATCTGGCAAACTTTCCTCAGATCAATAATCATAAGTGGGTCAGCAATTTGATGTTTTTTACAGATCTCTCTGTTCATATGAATGAACTTAAAATTACAAGGTTTTGGCAAAAGTATTGACAAATGATTTGTTTGGACACATCAAATCTTTTGAAAGTAAACTTTAAATTTTCAAGCAAGATATTGAAACTAAAACTTACAAGTATTTTCTTCCGATAAAAAAGTATTTCAAGAAGGCCACTACAAGGAGTGTAATGGAGTCCATACTTATGTACCAGAATATAGTAAACTCGTTATTTGAACAGTTCAGTGAACGATTCGACCAATTTAGAAGCCTAGAACAGACCATTAAAATAATTAAGTATCCGGATGTAGTTGTTTACAGTACTTTGGAATTAAAGGATTTCCAATGGATGCAAATTGATGATTTCGAGATGCAACTTGCAGATTTTCAAGGTAGCATTTGGACTCATGTGTTTGTTGACTTAAGGTCAAAACTTGAAAATCTGGAATGAAATCGTTTGAATAATGAAGAAGAGTGCAACTACGAACAAGAAATTTTGAGTGCTTGGAACAGAGTACCTGACCCTTTTAGAAACATAAAAAATCTAGCGAAGGCTTTGCTAACAATTTTTTCATCAACATATTTTTGTGAGACTTTGTTCTCAGCGTTAAATAATAGTAAAACGAACAAAGGAATCGGCTAACAGATGAAGTTAGTGGCGTTTGCTTGGCCTTGAAGTGCACCAAGTATGAACCTGCAATCGAAGAATTCGCAGACAAACTTCAGCACCAAAAAAGTCACTAATTTCTAGTTTTCATACCATTTGATTATCATTTTTTTTATTATTTTTTTCCTAAATGTACATGGTTTTTCTGTTTTTCTTCATTTTATACATATTTCTTGGTTGATTTTTCTTTGTTAAATAGCATTTAAATATATAAAATAAATATCAAAAATATAAATCTTTTTTTACTATGGTTGCAAATATAAAAAAAAATTATGAATATATCTATATGTGACACATCACCAGAGTTAAGTTAGAGTTTTTTAAAATTTTGACACGCGGAGCTCAAAAGGTTCGCCATCACAGATTTAGATGATTTACTACCATTTTTTTTTCTCATTTTTTGAAATTGATCTGTAGAGCTATAAACCTCCCTCTTAGGACTGCTTTTATTGTGTCCCATGGATTTTGGATTGCTGTGGTTTTGTTGTCATTTGTTTCCAAGATATTTTTAATTTTTCTTTGATGTCTTTGGTAACCCAATCATTGATTAATAGCATGCTATTCAGCTTCCAAGTGTATGAATTTTTGGATTGTTTTTGTTGTAGTTTATTTATAATATTATGTCATTGTTGTCTGAGAAGATGCTTGATATGATTTCAATCTTCTTGAATTTGGGGATACTTTGCTTATGACCCAATATGTGGTCTATTTTTGCAAATGTCCCATGTGCACTTGAGAAGAACGTATATTCCATGGCTTTGGGGTGATATATTCTGAAGATTAAGTCCATCTGATCTAGTGAATCATTTATGATTTCTGTTTCTTTGCTGGTTTTTTACTATAGGATTTATCCAGTGATGTCAGTGGTGTATTGAAGTTCATTACTATGATTGTATTGTTGTCAGTCTCTCCCTTGATATCTTCCATGAGTATTTTTTTTTAATGTATTTGGGTGCTCCTGCATTGGGTGCATATATGTTTATCAGGGTTATGTCTTCTTATTGTATCTATCCCATTAGTATTATGAAGTGGCCTTCTTTATCTATTGTTATGGCCTTTACTTTGAGGTCTATTTTGTTAGATATAAGTATTGCTACCCTGTCTTTGTTTTCATTTCCTTTTGCCTAAAAGATATTTTTCCATCCCTTCACTTTCAGCCTGTGTGAGTCCCTTGTTCTGAGGTGGGTCTCTTGTTGACAGCATATATATTGGTTGTTTTTAAATCCATTCAGCCACTCGATGTCTTTTAATTGGAGCAGTTTAAAGTTATTATCGATAGGCACTTGTTTGTAGCCAATTTTTTTTTTGTGCCTGTGTTCCTTCTTACCTTTTTATTTCTTCTTTTTACACTAGTTCCTTGAGCATTTCTTGCAAAGCTGGCTTGGTAGTGGTAAACTCCCTTAGCCTTTTTTTTTTTGTCTGTGAAGCTACTTATTTTCCCTTGAATTTTGAATGATAGCTTGCTGGATAGAGTATTCTTGGATTCGGTCCCTTGCTTTGCATCACTTTGTAATTTTCTTTCCATTCTTTTATGGCCTGATGTGTTTCTGTTGAGAAATCATTTGATAATCTAATGGGAGATGCCTTGTACGTAACTTTCTGTCTCTCTCGTTCAGCCTTTAAGATTCTCTCTTTGGCCTGAACATTTGCCATCGTAATTATGATGTGTTTTGGTGTGGGTCTTTTCAGGTTCATCTTGTTTCGGACTCTCTGTACTTTTTTGACTTTTTTCTTCCCTTCATCAGGGAAGTTATCTGACATTATTTCAAATAGTTTTTCCAACCCTTGTTCCTTTTCCTGTTTTTCTGGCACCCCTATTATTCATATGTTGCTTCATTTCATATTTCCCTTAAGCTCTCCTTCTGTATTATTTTTTTTCTCCAATTGCAGTTCAGTTTGTGTGTGTTTTCCTTCCCTGTCTTCTAATTCTCTATTTCAGTCCACTGCTTCTCCTAGTCCACTATTGAAACTTTCAACAGTTTTTTTTTTTTATTGCAGCTATATCACTCTTCATTTCTTCTTGATTCTTACATAAGTTGCTGGTCTTTTCTTTTTTTAAATATATTTTATTTATTTTTTACAGAGAAGAGGGGAGAGGGATAGAGAGTTAGAAACATCAAAGAGAGAGAAACATTGATCAGCTGCCTCCTGCACACCCCCTACTGGAGATGTGCCCACAACCAAGGTACATGCCCTTGACCAGAATCAAACCTGGGACTCTTCAGTTCGCAGGCCGACGCTCTATTCATTGAGCCAAACCAGTTAGGGCAGTTGTTGATTTTTTCATCCATCTGGTTTATGAACAGTATGTCCTTTATTCTGAATTCTTTTTCTGACATATTGCATAACCCCATTTCACTTAGCTTCTTTTCTGATGATCCTCATTTTCTTTTCTTTGGGGGTTTCTTTGTCTACCCATCTTTCTTCTCACCTATGGATCTAGACTTTGAGTCGTGCAGGGGCTGCTCCTTGGGTGGAAGTGGCTCCTTGGGCTGCAGTTGCTCCTTGGGTGGTTGCAGCAGTTTCTTCTCCTCAGTTTGCAGTGGCTCCTCTGGTGGGTGCTGTTTGCAGCAGTGGTTGCTCCTCTGGCTGGTGGGGGGAGGCTGCCCACACAGCTGCTGATCCTCAAACAGGGGTGGGCTGTTCATGGCTGTTGCTCCTTGGACAGGGCTGGCTACTAGTGAGGCTGTTGCTCCTTGGATAGGGACAGGTTGGTCACAGGGCTTCTGCTCCTGGGATGTGAGCTGCACATGCAGCTGTTGCTCCTCAAAAAGGAGTGGCCCATTCACCCAGCTGCTGCTCTTTAGATGGGAGTGGACTGTGTGTGGCAGCTGCTCCTTGGACAGGGGCTGGTTCTGCAGGCCTGCTGCTCCTCAGACATGGTCGTTCTGCTTGTGAAGTTGCTGCTTCTCAGATTGAAGTGGGCTGCTTGGGTGGCTGCCACTCCTCGAATGGGGGTGGGCTGCTCATGGAGCTGCTGCTCCTCGGACAGGGGTGAGCTGTGTAGGTCTGCTTCTCCTCAGTCGTGGGTGAGTTGCTTGTGCAGCTGATCTTCCTTGGATGGGGGTGGACCACTCTCATGGTTGCTGCTACTCGGACAGGGGGCCAGGCTGCTCACACAGCTACTGCTCCTTGGACAGGGGCAGGCCATGAGGCTGCTGCTCTTTGGCCTGGGGCAGGCTACTCGTGGGGCTGTTGCTCCTCAGACAGGAGCGGGCTGCTCATGTGTTTGCTGCTCACATGGTCGCAGTGCCCCAAGCAGCTGAGTCTCCATCGCCAATTCAGGGTGGATGTTATTTGTTTCATCTGCTCATTATATATGTTCTCGGACAAGGCTCAGGGCACTTCGGTCTATTCTGCCACCACTTTGTCCTCTCCTGCAGGAATCCAGGCTCAGTGTAGGAAATATGCCTGGAGGCACACCGGCAGGTCTGGCAACCAGTCCAGAGCTCCATGCATTCTTTTTCATTTGTAGATTTTAAATACCATTTTTACTTTTTTCATTGTTTTATTTTTTTATAATAAGATCTTTCACTTTATTAATAATCAAATATACAAATAGAAAAAAATGTAATTTCAAAGTAAACTTTAAAGTTAATTTTTACTGGTTCCACAGTTTGTGGGGAGATAGGCACTTACATATAAGAATTTGTGCAGCAGAGGTAGATAAACTATGATCTATGGGCTAAATATAGCCTGCCTTTTGTACAGTTCTTAAGTTAATAATGATGATTACATTTTTAAATCTTTATTGTTGAAAGTATTACATATATCCCTTTTTCTCCCCTATTGACTCCTTCTAGCCCGCCCATGCCTCCCACCCTAGACCTTCACTACACTATTGTCTGTGTCTATGTTTTATGCATGTATGCATACACGTTCTTTGGTTGATCTCTTCCCACCCAGCCACCCACCCTAGCTCACCTTCCCTGTGAGATTCCTCAGTCTGTTCCATGCTTCTGTGTCTCTAGGTTTATTTTGTTTATCAGTTTATCTTGTTCATTAGATTCCATATATGGGTGAGATCATGTGATACTTGTCTTTCTCTGACTGATTTATTTCACTTAGCATAATACTCTGCAGGTGCCTCCATGCTGTCTAAAAGGGTAAGAGATCCTTCTTTTCTACTTCTGCATAGTATCCCATGGTGTAAATGTACCAAAGCTCTTTATCACTCATCTGCTAATGGGCACTTGAGCTGTTTCCAGATCTTAGCTATTGTAAATTTTGCTGCTATAAATAAACATAAGGGTGCATATACACTTTCTGATTGGTGTTTCAGGTTTCTTAGGAATAAATATAACCAAGGGAGTAAAAGATTTATACTTGGAAAACTACAGGACATTGAAAAAAGAAAAGAAATAGAGGAAGATATAAACAAGTGGAAGAATACACTGTGTTCATCTATTGGTAGAATCAACATCATTAAAATGCTTATACTACACAAAACAATCTATAGATTCAATGCAATCCCTATGAAATTACCAACAGCATATTTCACAGATGTAGAACAAATAGTCTAAAAATTTATATGGAACTCAAAACAAACAAACAAACAAAAACCTCCAAATAGCCAAAGCATTCTTGAGAAAGAAGAAAAAAGTTGGAGGGGTCATGATACCAGATAACAAGTTATACTACAAAGTCACTGTAATCAAAAAAGCCTGGTACTGGCACTAGAAGATACATATAGATCAATGGAACACAACAGAGATCCCAGAAATTGACCCAAGCCATTATGTTCACTTAATATTTGACCAATGAGGCAAGAGCATAAATGAAGTCAAGACAGTCTCTTCAATAAATGGTGTTGGGAAAATTGGACAGATACAGCAAAAACATGAAATAGACCACCAACTTACACCATATACAAGAATAAACTCAAAACGGAGAAAAAATCACTTCAATGTCAGTCATGAAACCATAAAACTCCTAGAAGAAACCATAGGTAGCAAAATCTCAGACATCTCTCATAGCAGTATGTTTGTGGATTTATCTTCTAGGGCAAGGGAAACTAAAGAGAAAATAAACAAATAGGACTACATAAAAATAAAAAGCTTCTTAACAGCAAAAGAGATCATCAATAAAATGAAAAAGAAGCCCATTGTGTGGGAGAACATATTTGGCAATGATACATTTAATAAATGGTTAATAACCAAAATATATAAGAAACTCATACAACTTAACAAAAGGATGACACACAATCCAATTAAAAATGGGCAAGACAGCCAGTTGGCCTGGAGGTCAAATCCCCCACAGTATTACCTACAACAATCAAGGCTTAACTACAACAAGACTGCGCACAAAGACCACAAGGGGGTGCACTAAGAAAGCATAAAAAATGTGGAGACAAAGAAACAGGACACAAATGACAGAAATGGAGGATATAGAGTTCAAAACCACACTTTTAAGGTCTCTCAAGAACTGTCTAGAAGCCGCCGATAAATTTAGTAAGGCCCTTGAAAAGACTGGTGAGACCACCGATAAATTTAGTAAGGTCCTCGAAAAGACTGGTGAGACCGCCAATAAATATAGTGAGAAACTCAAGAAATCTGATGAGACCCTCGATGTGATAAAGAACCAACTAGAAATTAAACATACACTGACTGAAATAAAGAATATTATACAGACTCCCAACAGCAGACCAGAGGAGCGCAAGAATCAAGTCAAAGATTTGAAATGTGAAGAAGCAAAAAACACACAACCGGAAAAGCAAAATGAAAAAAGAATCCAAAAATACGAAGATAGTGTAAGGAGCCTCTGGGACAGCTTCAAGCGTACCAACATCCGAATTATAGGGGTGCCAGAAGATGAGAGAGAGCAAGATATTGAAAACCAATTTGAAGAAATAATGACAGAAAACTTCCCCCACCTGGTGAAAGAAATAGACTTACAAGTCCAGGAAGCGCAGAGAACCCCAAACAAAAGGAATCCAAAGAGGACCACACCAAGACACATCATAATTAAAATGCCAAGAGCAAAAGACAAAGTGAGATTCTTAAAAGCAGCAAGAGAAAGAAACTCAGTTACCTACAAGGGAATACACATACGACTGTCAGCTGATTTCTCAACAGAAACTTTGCAGGCCAGAAGGGAGTGGCAAGAAATATTCAAAGTGATGAATACCAAGAACCTACAACCAAGATTACTTTATCCAGCAAAGCTATCATTCAGAATGGAAGGTCAGATAAAGAGCTTCACAGATAAGGAAAAGCTAAAGGAGTTCATCACCACCAAACCAGGATTATATGAAATGCTGAAAGGTATCCTTTAAGAAGAGGAAGAAGAAGAAAAAGGTAAAGATACAAATTATGAACAACAAATACGCATCTATCAACAAGTGAATCTAAGAATCAAGTGAATAAATAATCTGATGAACAGAATGACCTGGTGATTATAATAGAATCAGGGACATAGAAAGGGAATAGACCGACTATTCTTGGGGGAGAAAGGGGTGTGGGAGATGCGGGAAGAGACTGGACAAAAATCGTGCACCTATGGATGAGGACAGTGGGTGGGGAGTGAGGGCGGAGGGTGGGGGGAGGGAAGTTATGGGATAAGAAAAGAGGAACAAATGTAATAATCTGAACAATAAAGATTTAATTTAAAAAAATGGGCAAAAGACCTAAATAGACACTTCTACAAAGTGGACATACAGATGGCTAAGAGCCATATGAACAAATGCTCAAATCAGTTATCATCAGAGAGATGCAAATTTAAATGATATTGATTTATCACCTCACGCCTGTCATAATGGCTACTATCAACAAATCAGCAAATGACAAGTGCTAGTGATGATGTGGAGAAAAGGGAACCCTAGAACACTGCTGGTGGGAAGGCAGACTGTGTAGACAGTACGGAGTTTCCTCAAAAAATTAAAAATTGAACTGCCATATGACCTAGTGATTCCACTTCTGGGAATATATCCTAAGAAATCTGAAACATTTTAACTTTTTTAAGTATGTAATTCAGTGGCATTAAGTACATTCACAATGTTTTACAATCATCACCACTAAACTGAAATTCTGTACTCATTAAACAGTAAATACCTTTATATTATTTCCTCCATTTAGCACCTAGCAACCACCATTCTACTTTGTCTCTATGAATGTTCTTATTCTAGGTATTTCAAATAAGTAGAATCATAACCTTTGTCTTTTTGTGTCTGGCTTATTTCACTTGGCATACTTCTTCAAAGTTCATCCATGTAGTATTTCACTTGGCATACTTCTTCAAAGTTCATCCATGTAGTATTTCACTTGGCATACTTCTTCAAAGTTCATCCATGTAGTAGCTGTATTAAATTATCATTTTCTTTTAAGGCCAAATATTATTCCATTGTATGCACTGGAATGAATGTTACTCATTCATTTGTGCATGGAAATTTGGATTGTTTCCACCTTTTTCTTATTGCGAATAATGCTGTTATGAACATTGGCATGAAAGTGTATATTGGAGACCCTGCTTTTAATTATCTTGGTTTATACCTAGCAGTAGAATTTCTGGATCATATTGTACTATTTTGAGGAAGTGACATACTTTTGCTATAGCAGGTGCACCCTTTTGAATTCCTACCAGCAATGCAAATGTTTCAATTTCTCTACATCCTCACCAACACATCCCCCCCTTTTTTTAAAAAAATAATAGACATTCTTATGAATGTGAAGTGGTATTGTGGTTTTGATTTTCATTTTCCTTATGGCTAATGATGTTGAAGTTAGTTTCCAAGTACTTATTCACCATTTGTATATCTTCTTTGGAGGAAAGAAAGTCTTTTTCCTACTTTAATTTGGGCTGCTTGTTATTGTTGTTTTATAGCTGTTGAATTGTAGGAGTTATTTTTATATTCTGGACATTAATACCATATCAAATATGTAATTTGCCAGTATATTTTCCCATTCTGTGAAGTTGTCTTTTCACCATTTGATAGTGCCCTTTAATGCATAAAATTTTCAATTTTGATGAAGTCCAACTTAGCTATTTTTTTATTGTTGGTTATGCTTTTAGTGTCATATCCAATAAGTTATTGTCAAATCTAATGTTATAAAGCTTCTCTCTTTTGATTTATTCTAAGAGTTTTACAATTTTTTTCTTATATTTACATTTTGAGTTAATTTTTTGTATATAATATAAGGTGAAGTTTCAACTTCATTCTTTTTTATGTAGATAAAAAAGTTCTCTACTACCATTTGTGGAGAAGACTGTTCTTTGTTCATTGAATGGTCAGTCTTAGCACCTTAATTGAGAATCATTTGACAATATGTGCAAGAGTTTATTTCTGGGCTCTATATTCTACCTATATCATTTTTTTCTTTTTTTTTCTTTTTGGGGGGAGAGGGGTGCTGTCTGGGGTGCGGAAGGGTGGGGTTGGGGGGAAAGGGGTGCTGTCCGAAGGAAGGGGGTGGGGAGAGGGGCGCCCACTGCCTGCGCTGCAGGCTTGGTGGGTGTCTACCTATATCATTTTTACTACTTTTATGTATCCCAAAACTATATGTGTTAATACTATGCACTGTGAAAAAGAGAAAATTAAATGGAGGAAAATTAGGGCCTTAGAAAAATATAGACCTAGTAAAGTAGTGAGAAGAGGATATCTGCTACTCTGTATTGAGTAAAATATCCAGAAAAAAAAATCAGTGTATACTGTATATATGAGACACAGTAGAGAAATGTCTCCCACTGAGATGAATGACTGTATAAGAATCTATTAAAAGTATCCAAGTATCCATCCATCTATTGGTTTTAAAAGTTGAATGTATTGCTCTTTCTATATTATTTTTTATTTTTTTATGGACAATAACCCATCTAAATACTTTTCTCTCTTACCATTATATGCCATTTACTTACTGTATTGTTCTGCATTATAAGGCATTTTTATGGATTGATTATGAATATTTTAAATGAAAATAAAATACACCTGGAAGGAATTGCATAAATATTTAAACTATCCTTATATGCTTTTCTTTCTCTTTCCAACACCAAAATTTTCATCCCACTGTATAACTTAAGAAGTTATAAATGTGGAAACAAGAAGGAACACATTTTATTTAGTCTAACACAACTTATTTTGCATACAATCCTCAAGATTATAATTTGAGAAGAAATCTGAATCCTTTCAAGTTCCTTTTCATAGAGAAGTTGTGACCCTTACAGTATTCGTTGATGTCCTCTCTGATCAACCACTCATATTGGCAACTGCAGTCTGGTTGATTAAAGGCAGCCTTGGTTAAATTTCTGAATCTTCTTTCAATTTCCTAAATGTTGCGCAATTATCATCACTTACCTAAATAAGCAGCACTTGTTAAATATTAATAACTTCACCTTTGTCCACTTGTTCATAGACACACACATTCATAACAATTGTTAACCTTTAAGTCTTACCGTATACTTTATATTTCAGAAAAATTTCTCCAACATTTCCCATCAGAAGCCATTGTTCAAAACCCACAGGTGGTTTGGTGCTAAATGCACATTGGAATTCTATAAGCTTCAGCTCACTTCCTTCCCTTGAGCGTACCCTTGACCCAGTTCTAGGCAGAAAGTCCCTCAAGAAAGGGATTGTGTTAATCTTTGGCACAATTACATTCACTGTGGTTGGCCCTGATGTATCTCCCTTATATAAATATAAAATAATGACAAGGCAAAGACTATTTCCTCTGAAAGGAAGGGGATGTTCCCACTATTTACTTTAGCTTTCCTCTCTTTTCATTTACACATTTCAACTAAAACCTTTAATTTTAAAAATAACTTCTCAGTTTTTTTTCCAGTTTTTCAACATGAATGTAGAAATGAAATCCAACTTTCTGCACATTGTTTTAATGCTTTAAAGAAGAATTCTAATTGCTATTACATTCTGGCAGATCATCACCAATACTGCTTTGGATACATAGAAAAAAATTATTTGGGAAAAAAAAAAACAGAAAAGAAAATGTATTTTTAATGACACTTGTTCTAATACGGTCTGTGAGCATCCCATATATTCTCATAAGCCCTGAACATAAGCTGTTACAAGTAAGGTAAAAGTAAAATTATGAGGTGTAGTGCTCATTTTGTTAACTACCAATAAAATAAAGCAGGTCCAAACTCAGGGAGAAAAATGTGAGCATTGTGAAAGTCCATGTCTTCCTAACCCTGGGAGATTTATTTATTGGAAATTATATTTCAAGGAAAAAGTCTATATAAATTAAGTTCCTAGCTATTATGCCACATGTAAGTGCATTGTAAAATGCACCCACAATTTTACTGTTATGTAAACTGAGCTGTCAAACACTTGTTATTTTAAAGCAGGAACCAGACAGCTCCCCTGACAGAGCTATGGTCCCAGCTCCCAGCCTGATTCATGGCCTTTGCTGAGACACAGGAAGTTCACGTCTGCTACAATCTAAACACATGAAAATGGAACACAGAAAGAAGTTCAGGGAGGTAAAAATAGGCTAAACACCATAACGGAGACAAGAACTATATAACACACAAGGAGAAAGGAAAAATTAAGCCTGTGAACTGCAGAATCAGCTTTGCACAATAAGGGGCCAACTACAGAATTTGCAGGCCTTGGTTCAAAGTGAAAATGAAGGCCCCCTTGTTCAAAAATTATTAATAATCTCAAAATAGAGCCAGAAGAGCATTAAAACCAAGGGCATTCTAAATGCAGGGCACTGTGTGAATGCACAAGTCACACACACATGAAGATGGCCCTATGGATAACTTTTAAACAATTAGTTCAGAAGCCACAAAATGTCATTGATTCAGATATATGGGAACAATGTCCCTGATCTGTATTTCTCTATAACAGCATCATGCATTTAAAATGTAAATACACAATGATATGTATTCCATACATTTAAAGGTGTGTTTTTTAACTTGTAGTTTTAAAGCAAATACTTATGGTTAGTGTAATTATTTCCATATTTTTCTGCTCAGACACAGTAATCTGAATTGTACATCAATTCAACAGCAGTAAAATCTGGATTTATGATTTAGGTTGGAATCAAAACATTGTTCAGTGCTCCATGAACAGCCACTGGGGAAAAGGGAATATTTAAAATGCGCTGCTATAAATCTGTGTGATTGTTCTTTGAGGGTAGGGAGTTTTACCACTTCTACCCTAAAAAAATCTAACCTGTAATGTACAGAGTGGGGAAAAATTTGGTTTATACTTGTTTATATGTAAAGTAATACAATAATTAATAAATAATAATGCAATAATAAACTGGTTTTTTTCATGCTCAAAACTATAAACCTACTCTTTCAAACTCTATTTCCTATAACAAAAAAGGTATATTTAGATGTCCATAGTTTTCACTTATGAGGAAATTACACTTTACTCATTATTATGCTGTACAAAGAAAAGGTACACCATCTTGCCTTCAATCAAAATCAAGAATTTACAAAAGTGAAGAGCAAAAGATTACAGAGACATCAGATTTGAGCAGCAATCCTCATCTCCAAAGTACCTTTTTAGCAAAAAGGTGAATATTTGGCAGGTCATCTTGATCCAAGGCAGCAAAAGAGAGAGACCCAGGTATTTTCAGAAAGCTCACTGGAACAGCAACATAATCTGCCATAATTTGCCTATACAGGGGCCCTGTCAACAGGCAGTGATAGGCCATTATGCCAAAGCTAAAGTAATTAAATCTATCTGTGCTCACAAAGTAAAATAAAATAATGCAACTATCTGCTGCTGGTCAGTGGAATTACAGAGTAGAGGTAAATTTCTGTTTCATGGTGCTAGAGTTAAATTATTGCCCTTTAAGCTGACTGCCAATTCTACATGAAATCTCTACACATTTCAATAATTCATCTCTTGTTTGAGATGGGAAGAAAGTTAGAAATAGCACATATGTTATTATTTAGAAGAATTTTATGTGCAGTTAGGGTCCTGAGAACCACAACATTCAGGTTCCCTAATTAGAGCAAGAGGAAACTATCATTTCTTAAATAATTTGGGGGCTTTAACCTTTGTTCAACTTCTTTAAATCACTTGAAATTATTTTGATAATGTCTGCTTATTTTCAAGACTAGAGGCCCGGTGCACAAAAATTTGTGCACTCGGGGGTGTCCCTCAGCCCGGCCTGTGTCCTCTCAAAGTCTGGGACCCCTCGGGGGATGACCACCTGCTGGCTTAGGCCTATTCCCCAGGGGATTTGGCCTAAGCTGACAGTCAGACATCCCTCTGGCAGCCCGGGAGCCCTCAGGGGATGTCCACTTGCCATTAGGGAGCAGGTCTAAGCTGCAGTCAGACATCCTTAGTTCTGCTGAGGAGGTGGGAGAGACTCCCACCACCACCGCTGTACTGGCAGCCATCAGCTTGTTTGTGGCTGAGCAGAGCTCCCCCTGTGGGAGCGCACTGACCACCAGGGGGCAGCTCCTGCATTGAGCATCTGCCTTCTGGTCGTCAGTGTGCGTCATATTGACCAGTCATTCCCAGTTGTTCTGTTGTTAGGGTCAATTTTCTTATTACCCTTTTATTATATAGGATAGAGACCTGGTGAATGGATGGGGGCTGGTTGGTTTGCCCTCAAGGGTGTCCTGGACAGGGGTGGGGGTTCCGCTGGGGTGCCTGACCAGGCTGGGTGAGGGGCTGAGGGCCATTTTCAGGCTGGCCAATTCCCCCAGCGGGGACCCTCACCCCATGAGAGTGTGGCCAGCCTCAGTGAGGGGCTGATGGCTTTTTGCCAGCTGGCCACAACCCCTTCAGAGTGGGTGTCTCCACTGGGGTGCCAGCCTGGGTGAGGGGCTGATGGCTGTTTGAAGGCTGGCCATGGCCCCCAGCCACCCAAGCTTCCAGTGGAGGCTGGCTGGAAGCAGGTATCTGGGATTTATTTATCTTCTATAATTGAAACTTTGTTGCCTTCAGCAGAGGCCACAGTCGGCCAGGGCAGGCGGGAAGCTTGGCTTTCTCCATCGCTGGGGCAACCAAGCCTCCTGCTTGTTCCAGCTGTGTGGCTGCTGGCTGCCATCTCGGTTGGGTTAATTTGCATATAGTTGCTCTGATTGGCTGGTGGGGGTGGCTTGGGGCCTAGCAGAGGTGAGGTCAATTTCATGTTTCTTTTTTATTAGATTAGATTTCAATTTAATTTTAAAATTATGCATTTTATAGGTGTGCCACTCCACCACCATGTGAAGATGTTAATGATCAATGATTTTTATTACATTGTGAAATTTTCAGGAAAATTATCATTTTTAACAATTGTTTTTTAATGTGACATTAACAAAACCCCCACTCTCTGCACCAACACAGAGCCAAGTAATAGTCAATAAGAATAGTATGTTTGCCTAACCCAGTAATGGCAAACCTTTTGAGCTCGGCGTGTCAGCATTTTGAAAAACTCTAACTTAACTCTGGTGCCGTGTCACATATAGAAATTTTTTGATATTTGCAACCATAGTAAAATGAAGACTTATATTTTTGATATTTATTTTATATATTTAAATGTCATTTAACAAAGAAAAATCAACCAATAAAATGAGTTCGCGTGTCACCTCTGACACACGTGTCATAGGTTTGCCATCACTGGTCTAACCCATCAATAAAAAGCTGAACATTTAGAAAAAGTCATTAATGGAACTCTCACAGGTTCTTTCTGATGGGCATTGAGTCTCAGATATCTCATAAATTTTGTATATCTTTATCCAACTAGTGAAATAAAAATGTTAAATAACTTTAAATGAAGAAAATATATTTTAGTTTATTTTAGTCAATATTTTATATCCTGCCCAGCACTGAATGCTATGTTTAAAACCAGTGATTCAATACATCCATTATAGTTCAATTGATTTGTTTCTTTTATACAGTCTGCATAGACATTAATGTAAAATGGAATTAAAATAGGATGTTGTGCAGCCACACCTGAATAATTAATAGATATTTTATCCCACAGCCCAGGGTATCTGAAAAGACTACTCACGGAGTGAATCAACTGGACATCCTCTATATGTGATAGACTTGTTAAATTCAAAATTATTGAATCTGAATAAAAGTAACATTTTTAACCTGACTTATATTGGAGGAGAGGTCCAGCTGTAGCCAAATCAGTATTTCCTTAAAGACAGAAGAATGCATATTAACTAAGTAGAGAATGGCACTTGCTTTAGGTAATTCTGCTTTGAAAAAAAAACTATAGTTTTGTTTGAACTTTTGAAATCTGTGTGTGTGTTTTTTTATAATTAGTTCCTTACTATTACAAAAATAGGTGAAATAAAGCTGAATTTCGTTATCTGATGAATTGTCAATAAAATTTATTAAATTGAGATGTGATATAATCACTGATAACTTTTTTTCACATTCTGTTTCTACTTCCTCATTATCTTCACTCCTATCCTCACTTTCCAAGCTCATAACCTCATCTGCTATTTCACTTTCAGTCATGATGTAATACTTAGGGTCACCTTCATCTTCTAACCACTGTAAAATATCTTTCTCAGCTACTTCTTCTCCACCCATATTCTGTTTTGTCCTATAGTAATCAGTAACCTCTAGAGCAGCGGTTCTCAACCTGTGGATGGTGACCCCTTTGGCGGTCGGATGACCCTTTCACAGGGGTCGCCTAAGACCATCCTGTATATCAGTTATTTACATTACAATTCATAACAGTAGCAACATTACAGTTATGAAGTAGCAACGAAAATAATTTTATGGTTGGGTCACAACATGAAGAAATTTATTTAAAGGGCCAGAAGTTGAGAACCACTGCTCTAGAGTCTAGCCCAGTGATGGCGAACCTTTTGAGTTCTGGTGTGTCAGCATTTTGAAAAACCCTAACTTAACTCTGGTGCTGTGTCACATATAGAAATTTTTTAAAAAATATATTTTATTGATTTTTTTAGAGAGAAAGGGAAAGGGATAGAGAGTCAGAAACATCGACGAGAGAGAAACATTGATCATCTGCCTCCTGCATACCCACTACTGAGGATGTGCCACAACCAAGGTACATGCCCTTAACTGGAATCGAACCTGGAACCCTTCAGTGCGCAGGCTGACCCTCTCTCCACTAAGCCAAACCTGTTAGGGCTCACATATAGAAACTTTTTGATATTTGCAACCATAGTAAAACAAAGACATATTTTTGATATTTATTTTATATATTTAAATTCCATTTAACAAAGAAAAATCAACCAAAAAAATGAGTTTGGGTGTCACCTCTGACACACGTGTCATAGGTTCGGCATCACTGGTCTAGCCTTTCTGAATCCAAGTTTGTATCATAATTTTCTTTTTTTTTTTTTTTTTTTCAAATTTTCCTCTTTTTTTTATTGGTTAAGGTATTACATATGTGTCATTATCCCCTCATCCCCCCCCCCCCCCGCACCCATGCCCTCAACCCCCTGGTGTCTGTGTTCATTGGTTAGGCTTATATGCATGCATACAAGTCCTTTGGTTGATCTCTCCCCCTTACCCCCACCCCACTCTCCCCTACCTTCCCTCTGAGGTTTGAGCATCTGATCAATGCTTCTCAGTCTCTGGATCTGTTTTTGTTCATCAGTTTATGTTTTTCATTATAATCCACAAATGAGTGAGACCATGTGATGTTTATCTTTCTCTGAATGGCTTATTTCACTTAGCATAATGCTTTCCAGATTCATCCATGCTGTTGCAAATGGTAAGAACTCTTTCCTTTTTACAGCAGTGTAGTCTTCCATTGTGTAGATATAATACAGTTTTTTAATCCACTCATCTGCTGATGGGCACTTAGCTATTATAAATTGTGCTGCTATGAACATAGGGGTCATAATTTTCAAGCAAATTCTTCCAACCAGTCTCCAATGTTTGCACTTTCACTTCTTTTCATGCTGCAGCAAAATTTAAAAAGTATCTATTTTATTTTTTTTTTTATTTTTTTTTTTTTATTGCTTAAAGTATTACAAAGGGTATTACATATGTGTCCATTTTATCCCCCCGCCCTAGACAGTCCCCTAGCCTCCCCTATCCCCCCATGTCTTATGTCCACTGGTTATGCTTCTATGCATGCATACAAGTCCTTTAGTTGATCTCTTACCCCCCTACCTCCTGCCCCGCAACCCTCCCCGGCCTTCCTGCTGCAGTTTGACAATCTGTTTGAGGCAGCTCTGCCTCTGTATCTATTATTGTTCAAAAGTTTATAATGGTCTCTATTATCCATGAATGAGTGAGATCATGTGGTATTTTTCCTTCATTGACTGGCTTATTTCACTTAGCATAATGCTCTCCAGTTCCATCCATGACGTTGCAAATGGTAAGAGTTCCTTCCTTTTTAGAGCAGCATAGTATTCCATCGTGTAGATGTACCACAGTTTTCTAATCCATTCATCTACTGATGGGCACTTAGGCTGTTTCCAGATCTTAGCTATGGTGAATTGTGCTGCTATGAACATAGGGGTGCATATATCCTTTCTGATTGGTGTTTCTGGTTTCTTGGGATATATTCCTAGAAGTGGGATCACAGGGTCAAATGGGAGTTCCATTTTCAGTTTTTTAAGGAAACTCCAGACTGTCTTCCATAGTGGCTGCACCAGTCTGCATTCCCACCAGCAGTGCACAAGTGTTCCTTTTTCTCCACATCCTCTCCAGCACTTGTCGTTTGTTGATTTGTTGATGATAGCCAGTCTGACAGGTGTGAGATGGTACCTCATTGTTGTTTTGATTTGCATCTCTCGGATGATTAGTGACTTTGAGCATGTTTTCATATGTCTCTTGGCTTTCTGAATGTCCTCTTTTGAAAGGTGTCTATTTAGGTCCTTTGCCCATTTTTTGATTGGATTGTTTATCTTCCTTTTGTTAAGTTGTATGAGTTCCCTATAAATTTTGGAGATTAGGCCCTTATCGGATATGACATTGGCAAATATGTTTTCCCACACAGTGGGTTTTCTCGTTGTTTTGTTGATGGTTTCTTTTGCTGTGCAGAAGCTTTTTATTTTGATGTAGTCCCATTTGTTCATTTTCTCTTTAGTTTCAAGTGCCCTAGGAGCTGTATCAGTGAAGAAATTGCTTCGGCATATGTCTGAGATTTTGTTGCCTTTGGATTCTTCTAGAATTTTTATAGTTTCCTGTCGTACATTTAAGTCCTTTATCCATTTTGAGTTTATTTTTGTGTATGGTGTAAGTTGGTGGTCTAGTTTCATTTTCTTGCATATATCTGTCCAATTTTCCCAGCACCATTTATTGAAGAGACTATCTTGGCTCCATTGTATGTTCTTGCCTCCTTTGTCAAATATTAATTGAGCATATTGGTTCGGGCCGATTTCTGGGCTCTCTATTCTATTCCATTGATCTATATGCCTATTCTTGTGCCAGTACCAGGCAGTTTTGAGAACAGTGGCTTTGTAATACATCTTGATATCTGGTATTGAGATCCCACCTACTTTGGTCTTTTTCAGGATTGCTGCAGCTATTCGAGGTCTTTTTTTATTCCAGATGAATTTTTGGAGAGTTCGTTCTAGATCTCTGAAGTATGCCGTTGGTATTTTAATGGGAAGTGCGTTGAATTTATAGGCTACCTAGGAATAAACTTAACTAAAGAGGTAAAAGACCTCTACTCAGAAAACTACAGGACGTTGAAAAAAGATATAGAGGAAGACATAAACAGATGGAAGAACATACCGTGTTCATGGATTGGTAGAATCAACATCATTAAAATGTCCATACTACCCAAAGCAATCTATAAAAAGTATCTATTTTAAATGGTAACTCTAAATTTTGTAATGTACATGGTCCTCTTGTATCTTCTTCATTATCCTCATCCTGTAATACAACCATTACTTCCTCTAAAAATTTTTTGCTCTATATTTGTTTGGTTTCCAGAATTATTTCCTAGTCCATGGGCTGGATAAGTGATGTTTTATTTTTTTGACTAAATCATACATCTAATTTTCCATCTTCTGAATATAAAATATGTTTGGATAGATGAGAATTTCTATTATCTAAAAGCAATAAACATTTTGCATCTTGCTGTGGTATTCCAATTTCTTCACCTTGAAATTTCCTGACTGCAGGTAAAAATTATTTTAAAAAAAGACTTGGAAAAAGTCCAAGTTGGATGATGACTTTTTAGAGTTATAATACAAAACAGGCAGATTATTCATTATATTTTTTAAAACTTTAGGTTTACAAGAAATTGAAGCAGTAATCAAAAAGTTTCCAGCAAACAAAAGTCTGGAGCCAGACGGCTTCACAGGGGAGTTTTACCAAACATTCAAGGAAGAACTAAAACCTATCCTCCTCAGACTATTCCAAAAAATTCAAGAGGAAGGAACACTTCCAAGCTCATTCTATGAAGCCAGCATCACCCTAATACCAAAACCAGGTAAAGACAACACAATGAAAGAGAATTACAGGCCAATAACCCTCATGAACATAGATGCCAAAATCCTCAACACAATCCTAGCAAATCAGATCCAGAAGTACATCAGAAAGAACATACACCATGACCAAGTAGGTTTTATCCAAGGGATACAAGGATGGTACAATATCCACAAATCAAAAAACATAATACATCACATAAACAAATTGAGAGATAAAAACCACACAGTCATATCAATTGATGCAGAAAAAGTATTTGACAAAATCCAACACCCTTTCTTAATAAAAACTCTCAACAAGGAAGGAATATAAGGACCATACCTCAACATAATAAAAGCCATATATGACAAACCCACAGCCAACATCATAATCAATGGGCAAAAACTAAAACCATTTCCCCTAAGAACAGGAACAAGACAGGGATGCTCCCTCTCACCACTCCTGTTCAACATAGTACTGGAAGTACTAGCCATTGCAATCAGACAAGAAGAAGAATTAAAGGTATCCAAATTGGAAAAGAATGCCTAAAACTGTCCTTATTTTCAGATGGCATGATACTGTACATAGAGAACCCTAAACACTACATCAAAAAATTATTAGATTTAATAAATGAATTCAGCAATGTAGCAGGATACAAAATTAATGCCATGAAATCTATGGCATTTCTTTACACCAATAGTGAACTTATAGAAAGTGAGACTAAAAAAGCAATCCCATTTACCATCATACCAAAAAAAATAAAATACGTAGGAATAAACTTAACTAAGGAGGTAAAAGACTTATCTTCGAAAAACTTCAGGACACTGAAAAAAAGAGGTAGAGGAAGACATAAACAGATGGAAGAACATACCGTGTTCATGGATTGGTAGAATCAACATCATCAAAATGTCCATACTACCCAAAGCAATCTATATATTCAATTCAATCCCCATTAAATTACCAACGGCATATTTCACAGATCTAGAACAAATGTTTCAAAAATTCATCTGGAATAAAAAAAGACCTCGAATAGCTGCAGCAATCCTGAGAAAGAAGAACAAAGTAGGTGGGATCTCAATACCAGATATCAAGCTGTATTACAAAGCCACTGTTCTTAAAACAGCTTGGTACTGACACAAGAACAGACATATAGATCAATGGAATAGAATAGAGAACCCAGAAATTGACCCAAACCACTATGCCTAATTAATATTCGACAAAGGAGGCAAGAGCATACAATGGAGTCAAGACAGTCTCTTCAATAAATGGTGTTGGGAAAATTGGACAGATACATGAAAAGGAAACTATCAACAAAACAACATGAAGGCCCACTGCATGGGAGGACATATTTGCCAATGATTTCTCAGATAAGGGTTTAATCTCCAACATTTACAGGGAACTCATGCAACTTAACAATAGGAAGATAAAAAAAAAAAACCCAATCAAAAAATGTGCAATGGACCTAGATAGACACTTTTCGAAAGAGGACATACAGAAGGCCGAAAGACATATGAAAACATGCCCAAAGTCACTAATTATACAAGAGATGCAAATCAAAATGACAATGCGGTATCATCTCACACCCGCCAGAATGGCTATCATCAACAAATCAACAAACAACAAGTGCTGGAGAGGAACCCTTCTGTACTGCTGGTGGGAATGCAGACTGGTGCAGCCACTGTGGAGAACAGTATGGAGTTTCCTCAAAAAGCTAAAAATGGAACTCCCATTCGACCCAGTGATCCCACTTCTAGGAATATATCCCAAGAAGCCAAAAACACCAATCAGAAAGGATATATGCACCCCTATGTTCATAGCAGCTCAATTCACCATAGCTAAGATTTGGAAACAGCCCAAGTGCCCATCAGCAGATGAGTGGATTAAAAACCTGTGTTACATCTACACAATGGAATACTATGCTGTGGTAAAAAAGAAGGAACTCTTGCCATTTGCAACAGCATGGATGGAACTGGAGAGCATTATGCTAAGTGAAATAAGCCAGTCAGAGAAAGATAAATACCACATGATCTCACTCATTTGTGGAATATAGAGAACAACATAGACTGATGAACTGGGACAGATCCACAGACAGAGAAACAGTGATCAGACTATCAATCCCCACAGGGAAAGTAGGGGAGGGTGGAGGTAAGGGGAAGAGATCAACTAAAGGACTTGTATGCATGCATATAAGCCAAACCAATGGACATGGACAACAGGGGGATGAGACCATGGGGAGGGGAAGTTGGGGGTTAATGGGAGGATGAGGACACATTTGTAATACCTTAACCAATAAAGAAATTAAAGATAAAAAAAAAACTTTAGGTTTACAAGATTTGCCAACAATTTCAGGCGTCAGTTTATGAAATCCATAGCATCACCGAGATCCTTGCTGATTTTTCTTTCAGGTGTCTTTTTTTTTTTTTTTTTTTTTTTTATGCGTGTGTTTTCAGGCACAGAATGACAGAACAAACCAGTTTTATCCGGATTGTAAATCTGAGACTATAATAGCATTTTGTTATTATATGTTCTAATAATTTTTTTTCTAAATGGCTCAGTATCTTCTCTTGGCTCACTTGAAGCTTTGCCATAAATGTGTTTATTCATAATTCAGTGCCTTTTGTGAAAATGCCAAAGATTTAAACATAGCATCCATTACTTGCTTTGAATGGTTTGTGCGTATGATTTGCTAATTTTATTGCTACAGACTTCAATTCAACTGCTAGAACTGGAAACCCACAAGAATGTTATTGTGTATGGGAGTATGTTCTCTCTTCCCGTGACTAGCACCGAAAGAGAGAACTTGGGGGTTCAAGAATCTTGAGTAGAATTCCTTCTATTTTACAGCAGCATAGTATTCCACCGTGTAGATATACCACAGTTTTCTAATCCATTCATCTGCTGATGGGCACTTAGGCTGTTTCTAGATCTTAGCTATGGTGAATTGTGCTGCTATGAACATAGGGTTGCATATATCCTTTCTGATTGGAGTTTCTGTTTTCTTGGGATAATTCCTAGAAGTGGGATCACTGGGTCAAATGGGAGTTCCAGTTTTAGTTTTTTGAGGAAACTCCATACTATCCTCCACAGTGGCTGCACCAGTCTGCATTCCCACCAGCAGTGCACAAGTGTTCCTTTTTCTCCACATCCTCTCCAGCACTTGTCATTTGTTGATTTGTTGATGATAGCCATTCTGACAGGTGTGAGATGATACCTCATTGTTGTTTTGATTTGCATTTCTCGGATGATTATAAGCCAGTCAATGAAAGAAAAATACCACATGATCTCACTCATTTATGGATAATTAAGACCATTATAAACTGATGAACAAAAATAGATACAGAGGCAGAGCAACATCGAACAGACTGTCCAACTACAGCTGGAAGGCCGGAGAGGGTTGGGGGAGTGGGTAAGAGATCAACCGAAGGACTTGTATGCATGCATATAAGCATAACCAATGGACACAAGACACTGGGGGGTACAGGAGGCTAGGGGAAGTTAAGGGGGTAAAAAAAGGGAGACATATATAATACTCTATGTAATACTTTAAACAATAAAACAATTAAAAAAAGAAAAAAAAGAATCTTGAGTAGAACACGATGAGGGTTAAGCAAGAATGAAAAACAAGACTGAGACAGAAATAGAAGGAAAAGCTGGGCCTGGGTGTGGTGTTTGCCCTCTGATAGATGAACAGAGCCCAGAGCCAGGGCAGCAACTTTTATTTATAGCCAAATATCAGGAAGTTTTACTAAGGGTAAATAAAAGGGGATTGTGTGCATTCTTGTAGCTTCCTCGTAAATCGTCAGGTCACCTCTGGGTGGGCCCAAATCGCATTCATTCCTGGTGCTTGACTGGGTTTACATAATTAAAAACCCATTTCCAGGCATCTGGGCTTTGAAGAATCAAACTGAGGCATTCTCACCTCTTGGTTAAATATGCCCCCAAGACAAGGCTGTGCCTATTTCTTGGGTTCAGTCAATATGAACTTAAAAGAAAGCCCATGATGCCTTCCCTGGCAGGGGGCCCTCTACAGTTGTGCATACTGCTTCAATAATGCTTTTTCAACTGAAGTTTGACATGCTAATTTCATGTTTTCTGGGATTCATGTTTGTGCCTACATCACATAATAATACAAATTTTCAATTTTTGTCTTTGCTTCATTAATATTTTAATAGATTTCTGAGAGGTAGAGAGAGAGATAGAAACATCAATGATGAGAGAATAATTGATTGGCTACCTCTTGCATGCCCTCCATGAAGATCCACTATCCAACCTAGGAATGTGGTCTAACATGAAATGGAACCATGAACTTTTGTAGATGCTCAACCACTGAGCCACTCTAGCCAGGATGGTTTGCTTTTTTTTATCTGTATTGCTCATACATATCAAACACAGACATTCCCAATTCCAACTTTTGTATGACTTCCTATTTTTTCAAAATTTTATTATTGAAAGTATTACATATGTCCCATGTCTTCCCCTAATAACCCCTTCTCTTCTCTCCAACCACCCCTTCCTAGGCCTTCACCATACTATACTGCCTATACTGTGTCCATGGGTTATGCATGCTATACTGTGTCCATGGGTTATGCATACATATGCATACAAGTTCTTTTCCCACACATGCACCCTCCCCGACATTCCCTCTGAGATTCCATATTCAGTATGTTCCATGCTTCTCTGACCCTGGATCTATTTTGTTCATCTGTTTATTTTGTTCATTAGATTCCACATATGAGTGAGATCATGTGATAATTATATTTCTCTGACTGAGTTGTTTCACCTAGCATAATACTCTCCAGGTTCCTCCATGCTGCCTCAAAGGGTAAGAGACCTCTTTTTTACAGCTGCATAGTATTCCATGGTGTAAATGTGCCACATATTTTTCAACCACTCATCTACTGATGGTCAATTGGACTACTTCAGGGGCTTAGCTATTGTAAATTATGCTGCTATTCACAGGGGTGCATATGTTATTTCTGAATGGTGTTTCAGAATTCTTAGGATATATTCCTAGAAGTGGGATCACTGAATCAAATGGGAGTTCCATTTTTTAATTTTTTAAGGAAACTCCACACCCATCTCCATAATGACTACGCCAGTGTGCATTCCCACTAGCAGTGTACTAGGGTTCCCTTTTCTCCACATCCTTGCCAACATTTGTCATTTGTTAATTTGTTGATGATAGCCATTCTGACAGTGTGAGGTGATACCTCATTGTCATTGTGATTTGCATCTTTTGGATGATTAGTGACTTTTAACATTTTTTCATGTCTCTTGGTTATCTGTATGTCCAGTTTGGATAAGTGTCTATTTAGGTCCTTAGTTCAATTTTAAAATGGCTTGTTTGTCTCCCCTTAGTTAAGTTGTATGAGTTCCCTCAGGTGTATCACTGCAAAATATGTTCTCCTGTACAGTGGGCTACCTTTTCATTTTGTTGATGGTTTCTTCTGCTGTACAGAACCTTTTTATTTTGATGTGGTTCCATGTGTTTACTTTCTCCTCAATTTCCTTTGCCCAAGGAGATGTATCCATAAACATATTGTTACAAGATATATCTGAGATTTTGCTGCCTATGGTTTCTTCTAGAATATTTATGGTTTCATGACATATTTAAGTCTTTTATAAATTTTGAATTTATTCTTGTGTCTGGTATAAGTTGGTGGCCTAGTTTCATTTTTTGCATGTACCTGTCCAATTTTCCCAACACCATTTATTGAAGATACTGTCTTGACTTCATCATATGTTCTTGCCTTCTTGGTCAAATATTAAATGAAAGTAATAGTGTAGGTCAATTTCTGGGGTCTCTATTGTGTTCTATTCTTCTTTATGTATGTTCTTGTGCCAATACCAGGCTGTTTTGATTAAAGTGGCTTTGTAGAATAACTTGATATCTGGTATTGTGATTCATCCAACTTTGTTTTTGTTTCTCAGAATTGCTGTGGCTATTTGGGGTCTTTTTGGTTCCGTATAAATTTTGGAGTATTTTTTTTTAGATCTCTGAAATGTGCTTCTGGTATTTTAATAGGGGTTGCATTGAGTCTATAGATTGCTTTGGGAGGTATGGACATTTTAATGATGTTAATTCTACCAGTCAATGAACATGTTATATTCTTCCACTTTTTAATATCTTCCTCTAGTTCTTCTTTCAATATCCTATAGTTTTCTGGTCTTTTACCTCCTTGGTTAAAGTTATTCCTAACTATCTTAATTTTTTGTTGCAATGGTAATGGGATATATATATATATATATATATATATATATATATATATATATATATATATATATATCTTTCTGAGAATTCATTATTGTATAAAAATACCATTGATTTCTGGATGTTAATTTTGTATTCTGCTAAATTGCCAAATTAGTTTATTAAATCTAGTAGTCTTTTGGTGGAATCTTTAGAGTTTTCTACCTACATTATCATGTCATCTGGAATAATGAGAGTTTTACTTCCTCCTTTTCAATTTAGATGCATTTTATTTCTTCTTGTCTGATCGCTGTAGCCAGGACTTTCAATACTATGTTGAATAAGAGTAGTGAAAATGGATATTCCTGTCTTGTCCCTGTTCTTAGGAGAAATTGTTGAAGTTTTTGCCCACTAAATATCATGTTGGCCTTAGGTTGTCACATGTGGCATTTAATATGTTGAGGTATGATCCCTCTACTGAGAGTTTTTATCAAAATTGGGTGTTTGTTTTTTTCAAATGATTTTTCTGTGTCTATTGATATTATCATGTGATTTTTATCTTTCAATTTACTTATGTGATATATTAAGTTTATTTGTTTAACAAATATTGTATAAACATTGTATCCCTGATATAAATCCCACTAGATCATGGTGTATGATCTTCTTAATATATTGCTGGTTCTGATTTGCTAATATTTTATTAATGATTTTAGCATCTATATTCATTAGGGATACTGGCCTGTAATTCTCTATCTTTATTAGTGTCTTTATCCAGTTTGGGAATAAGAATAATGCAGGTCTCAAAAAAAAAAAAGTGGTTGAAAGTGTTCCTTCCACTTACATTTTTTTTGGAAAAGTTTGAGGAGGATAGATTTTAGTTCTTTGAATGTTTGGTAAAACTTCCTTGTGAAGACATCTGGTCCAGAGCTTTTGTTTGCTAGGAGATTTTTGTTTGGTTGTTTGATTGTTTGTTTGTTTTTTATTACTGCTTCAATTCCATCCGTTGTTATTGGCCTAGTAAGGTTTCCTGCTTCTTCCTGATTGAGTTTTGGAAGATTGTTTTTTCTAGGAATTTTTCCTTTACATCCACATTGTACAACTTGTTGTCATATTAGTGTTCATAGTATTTTCTTATAATCCTTTGTATTTCTGTAGTGTCAGTTTTTTTTCACCCCTTTTGTTTCTGATTTTATTTATTTGGATTAATAAATCCAAATTAATAATAATTAATAAGTGGGGCTAAATGTGCATCAATCTTGTTTATCTTTTCAGAGAACCAGTTCTTGGTTTCTTGATCTTTAGTATTGTGTTTTTTAGTCTCTGTGTCATTTATTTCTGCCCTGATCTTTATTATTTCCTTCCTTTTGCTTACTTTGGCCTATTCTTATTGTTCTCTTTCAAGATATTTAAGTTGTAGTGTTAGTTTATTAGAAAATTTTATTTGCTTGTTTCTTAAAATAGGCCTGTAGTTCTATGAACTTCCCTCTTGGGGCTGCTTTCACTGTGTCCCATTGGCTTTGGGTTGTTTGTGCATTTTCATTTGTTTCCAGGAAGTTTTTTATTTCATCCTTGGTTTCGTCAGTGACCCTTTCATTGTTTAATAACATGCTATTTAGCCTTCATGTATTTGAATGTTTTGGGGGTGTTTCTATTTTAGTTGATCTCTAGTTTCATGCCATTGTAATCCAAGAGGATGCTTGATATTATTTCATTCCTCTTGAATTTGTAGACTTGTTTTGTGTCCTAGCATGAAGTCTATCTTTAAGAATGACCCATTTGCACTTGAGAACAATGCATATTCTATATCTTTGTGGTGATATATTCTGTAAACATCTATTAAATACATTTGATCTGGTGTGTGGTTTAGGGTTACTGTTTCTTTGTTGATTTTTTTTGTTTAGAACATCCATTCTCAACCTGCGGGTCGCAACCTATTTAGGGGTCGAACGACCTTTCCACAGGGGTCGCGTAAGACCATCGGAAAACACATATATAATTACATATTGTTTTTGTGATTAATCACTATGCTTTAATTATGTTCAATTTGTAACAATGAAAATACATCCTGCATATCAGATATTTACATTATGATTCATAACAGTAGAAAAATTACAGTTATGAAGTAGCAATAAAAATAATTTTATGGTTGGGGGTCACCACAACATGAGGAACTGTATTAAAGAGTCGCGGCATTAGGAAGGTTGAGAACCACTGGTTTAGAAGATCTATCCAGTGATGTCAGTGGGGTGTTAAAAACCCTGACTATGATTGTATTGTTGTCAATCTCTCCATTTAAGTCCTCCAGAAGGTTTTTTTTTTTTTTTTTTTATGTATTTGGGTACTCCTATATTGGGTACATATATGTTTACCAGAGTTATATCTTTATTGTATCAATCTTGTTAGTATTTTCAAATGGACTTCATTGTCTCTTGTTATGGCCTTCATTTGAAATTTACTTTGACAGATATAAGTATTGCTACCCCAGCTTTTTTTAAAAAATTTCCATTTGCACAGAAAAGTTTTTTCTATCTTTTTACATTCATTCTGTTGAGTCTTTTGTTACGTTGTGGGTCTCTTTTAGACAGCACATATGTAGGTCACGTTTTCTTATCTATTCAGCTATTCTGTCTATTGGAGCATTGACTCCACTTACATTTAAGGTTATTATTGATAGATATTTATTTGTTACCATTTCTATTCTTTTAAAAAATATATTTCTATTGATTTCAGAGAGAAATGGAGAGGGAAAGAGAGATAGAAAAATCAATGATTAGAGAGAATCATTAATTGGCTACCTCCTGCATGCCCCACACTGAGGATCAAGCCTGTGATTCGGGGTTGTGCCCTGACCAGAAATTGAACTGTGACCTCCTGGTTCATGGATCTATACTCAACCACTGACCCATGCTGGCCAGGTGTCATTTTTATTTTTTATGCTTGTGATTTTCCCTCTCTTTGTATTTCATCGTGTGTTTTTTTCTTTATTTTATTTTTTTTTTGTCAGTGAAGCTTCTAATTTCACCTTCAATTTTTAATTATAGCCTTGCTGGATAGAGTAGTATTGGATTCAATTCCTTGCTTTTCATGACTTTGTACATTCCCTTCGAGCCTGGAGTGTTTCTATTTAGAAATCAGCTGATAGTCTAATGAGAGTTCCCTTGTAGGTAACTTTCTGTCTCTGTCTTGTAGCCTTCAAGATTCTTTCTTTGTCATTAACATTAGCCATTTTTATTATGATGTGTCTTGGTGTGGGTTTGTTTTTTTTGTTTGTTTGTTTGTTTTTTGTTTTTGTTTTTGTTTTTGTTTTGCTCATCTTGATTGGGACTCTCTGTGTTTCCTGGACTTGTGTGACTTTTTTCTTGGTCAGGGAAGTTTTCAGTCATTGTTTCATCAAATGCGTTCTTTATCCCTTATGCAGCTTCTTTTTCTTCTTCTTCTGGCACTCTATTATGCAAGTTGTTTCATTTCATGTTGTCCCAAAGCTCCCTTAAACTCTCCTCCTGCTTTTTACTGTTGTTGTTATTGTTTTTTCAATTGTTGCTCTAATTTGGTGTTTTTCTCTACCTTGTCTTTTAATTTGCTGATTTGGTCCTCAGCTTCTTCTAGTCTACTGTTGAATCCTTTGAGGATGTTCTTTACTAAAATTATGTCATTCTTTGTTTCCTCTTTATTCTTATTCATGTTGAGTTGGTGTATTTCCCCTTCAACTCCTTATAATTATCATTAAGTGGCTTATAGTTCTCACTCAGATCTTTGAGTTTCATTATAACCATTACTTTAAATTATTTTTTCTAATCATTTGCTTGCCTCTATTTAATTTAGTTCCTTTTTTGGTGACTCCTCCTGTTCCTTGATTTGGGTATTATTTCTTTGTCTTCCTATTTGAGCAGCCCAGTAGTCTTGTGAGCTGAGTGAGACAGTCTGGATCAAGGCAGTAGGTATGTGTGTTCAAAGGTGACTGTTCACACTGGGTCATGGTGGTGCATCTGATCTTCTGGTGGCACCAGGTTAAGCATGTCTGGTCTCTGTGGCAGGTCTTGTGCCTCCATGGTGTGTCAGGTCATGTCTTCTAGGCAGTGTCAGACAGTGAGATTGTTTGACTAGGGGTGCTGGGTAAGACACACTGGACCACAATGACAGGTCCGTGCATCTGAGGGCATTGGGTCACAGTGGCAGGGCTGGGCACACCATGTCAAGGCAGTGGGACCAGTCATCTAGGAGCACTGGGTCAGATATGCTGGTTCTGGGGAGCAGGTTCCTGTTCCTAGTCTGGGCCCATGTCAGGGTGGTGGGACAGGCTGGGAGCTCTGCTACTGGGGGAAGGTTCAAGTTGGGTGCTGCTATGCTGGTGCAGGGGGCAGGCTGGGTGCCCCTCACAGGTCTATGTTGTGGCAGGCCAGTTATTCTTCTAACAGCGGGATTGTGTCAGGCTGAGCACTCTGATGCTGAGGAGGCAGGCTGGCCTATTGCTTGGTCTCCTCACTGTTGTCTTGGATCAAGCTTGGTGCTCCACTACCAAAGAGCAGTTTGTCTGAGTACCCTGTTAGCCACAGAGGGGTTGGGGAAAACTGAGATTCTGCTTCTGATGAGGTGGGGCAACCTGTTTCTCAGCTGTGTAGGAAGCTGAACAGGCTGGGTGTCCCATTCATCAATATGGTGGGACAGGCCCTGGGCACTGTCAGTGGAGTCAGCCAGCCAGTCTTCAAAGGTGCATAGTTCAAGCTAACTGAGCTGGTATGACCGGTCTGTGTACCCAGGGACTTTGGGTCTCATCAGTGGGACTGCGAGCATCAGTCCATGGCTTAGGGTTGCTGGGGCAGATTGCCTACCCACAGTCTCCTCCCAGAGAGGACCCTGTGGCTCCCTCAAAATGGGATGCTCTTCACTTAAGTGGAGAAAATTGCCCCGGCAAGCAACATGCTGCAGTGGCAGTTCCTCTGTCTGGAGTTCCCAAGTTGCCTCCCTAAACTGCCACAAACAGATTCCCTCCCACATACACTCTTCCTCTCATACACTCACGCACTCACACACTAAACCTTACTCCAGACCTTCCCACAACCATGTTCAGAACCCCTGTATGACTTCTAATTTTTTATTAGGTGTTAAATTAACTTTTTCATTTCTGCGTACTTTTAAGGTTAGGGTTACCACAATGTTTTTTACTATGCATACATGATTTTAAATTTATATTAAATAGGTCTAGTAAATGCATACATTCACCAGTCACCAAAATAAACAAATGCACATGGCTGGGTTGTGGGTATTGCAAGTTGGAACATAAGCTGACACTCCGTAAACTTCTGCAGAAAGTCACTCCACACAACAGAACCAATTATTGGGCATGATTTGGTGTGATCATATGGTAATCATTTGCTGACCATTGTTTAGTAAAGGTGACTCTTGGATTTAAATGTATAGACTATAGTTAGTGTTAATGTAAAGGCATTCAAACCTATAAAGAAATTTTGTGAGTTTATTTGAGCTAAACTATTGACAATCGCCTGGAAGCAGAATCTCAACGAATTGGGATAATGCTCCAGAGAATGGCAGTTTTCAGCTATTTTTATACATTACAATCAAAGGAGGAGATATAGGTGGGTTACATGAAATCCATTGGTGATAGATTAGAGAGGCAGGAGAAAGCAAAGTGGGGAAACCTCTGGGATTGGAAAAAAAGAAAAATGATAGCCACATACTTCTTTTACTAAGATGGGTATAGGATAGTTAGCAGTCAACAATTAACATGATAACAATAACAATGAAAGAATTTGTTATGTCTATCCTGATGTCCAGGGCATTTGATTGTGCCCTGAGGGGTCCAGATAAAAGGGAAGTTACAAGTTACCCTAACATTTCAATGATACATTTTTGTAGATGCAAAAAGATAATAATCTCAGTTAAGGTAAAGGTTGGCCTTGTCAGGGAAGATACTGGCTTAGGACATGACTACCCACCATAACTGCCTTTACTTAAAATTTAATTCTAGACCATCCTTTCTGGTTACTTTAGGTCTTTGAGTTTGCAAGACTGCATGCAGGCCTTCCCTGAGCTTGTCAGGTTAGCATGTGGCCCCTTTCGTCCACACACACCCCCTTTAGGTCATAAATAAACCCAAACGATGCATTGATGACCAACCTTATATTGGAGTCCCATGGTGCTAGGAAGGCTCATTCCTAGGAAGTCTTGGTGTCATAATGTCTTGCTGAACAGGGTGGACCACTGGTGATGGGGCAAGACCATAACCTTAGATGGCAATTAAGGTCGAATTATTATTATTCCAAATAAAAGGCAGGTAAATGGGAGGAAGTCAGATCCTGTATGTCCTTGTTGAAAATATCTTAGATCATTTCTAATTTTTGAGTTACCATGATCCAAGTATTTTTGCTGCTTGTATTAAATTTTGTTTTTCTGCCACCTGGTATAACATTTACATACCAGGAACAAAAGTGATAATATTAAACAAGTAACATTGATTAGGAACAGAAAATGTTCAATATTAGACAAGGAAGGGTCTGAGGGGAACAAGTATCTACTATTATCCAGAAGTTCTAATTTTTCTTCCTTTCAGTTAATTTCATCTATTCCTATCTTTTGATAATAAATCTGGTACCATTACAAAGACCCCATTTACCTTTGAGATTTCTCAATAGCATGATGATTGCACCCACTTTCAATTTTAATTTATGACAGGGCATTCCCAAAGGAGTAATACTACTAAGAAATTTGATGGGAAAATTTTCCTTTTCAGCATCATCTGTGGAATCAATGGACTCATCACTCAAATATGTGTGAAAATCTCCATCGAGTATATTCAAATTTTCTTCATTTAATTTTTGAACATGCTCATTTTTTGGACAAAGAATTGCATGTTTAGATATATTTTTAATATTATCTATAGCAGTGGTTCTCAACCTTGGCTACACATTAGAATCACCTGGGAATCTTTTTGAAATCCTGATTCCTGGACCTCATTCTCTGGAAATTGTGTCTTTGTTATGGGGTGGGGCCACAACATTAGTAACAAAGAAACAGAATTAAAACTTTATTGTGGGGAGCCGCTACAGTGTTTTGGACAGGTTCAAGCCTTGGACTGATGAGAGGGCACAGTCCTCTCATTGCCACGTGCAAGTCCCAGCTTGGAGGACAGGGCCCTCCCAGCACAATTATAGCCAAGAGCTGTAGTTTTAAGCTTGAACCTATGGTCCAAAAATGTGGCCCCACGTGCCTGAGTGATGTAGGCTTCATAGAGTTCAGGTGCATGTAGTTGAGTAGGATTGAAACCCAGGAGAATGTTGTAAACATCTTGGTCACACCCTTACTTTGCCTCATAGCTTCTGCTATAAAATAAAGGCATGGCTGTGGGCATGGTTGCTGTCTCTCAGAGAAGCAGTGTCCCACCAAGACCCGGCTTTCATTCTCTTGGCTGTATTTTCTAAGCCTTTCAGCCACCCCCACTCTCGTTCACCCTTGGCTGTGCTGGCATGGCACACTTTATAAAGCGATGCCTCCATGCTCCCAGGGCAGGTTCCTGCCTCAAACCCTGACCTTACAGGAAACAGCTCTGGGAAACAGCTTGGGGGAGGGCAGGGCCGTTGCCAAGACAACCCCTGCAGGACTGACTTCCTTATGCTTGGTTGTGGTTCTGGTAGTAGTGATGAACATCACCTAGGGTTTTTATATAAGTAGATATATAGACTAGAGGCCTCGTGCACAAAAATTTGTGAACTCAGGGGGGTGTCTCTCAGCCCAGCTTGTGCCCTCTTGCAGTCTGGGACCCCTTGGGGTATGTCCACCTGCTGACTTAGGACTGCTCCCCAGGGATTGGGCCTAAGCTGGCAGTCAGACATCCCTCTGGCAGCCCAGGAGTCCTCAGGGGATGTCTACTTGCCAGTAGGGAGCAGGCCTAAGCTGCAGTCAGACATCCTTAGTGCTGCTGAGGAGGCAGGAGAGGCTCCTGCCACCACTGCTGTGCTGGCAGCCGGCAGCCTTGCTTGTGGCTGAGCAGAGCTCCCCCTGTGGGAGCGCACTGACCACCAGGGAGCAGCTCCTATATTGAGTGTCTACCCCCTGGTCGTCAGTGTGTGTCATAGTGACCAGTCATTCCCAGTTGTTCTGCTGTTAGGGTCAATTTGCATAATATTCTTTTATTATATAGGATAGAAGCCTGGTGCACGGGGGGGGGGGGGGGGCAGGTTGGTTTGCACTGAAGGGTGTTCTGGATCAGGGTGGGAGTCCCGCTGGGGTGCCTAGAAAGCCTGGGCGAGGGGCTGATGGCTGTTTGCAGGCTGGCCACGGGCCCCGGTGACACAAGCACCCTGCTCCTCCTTTTTTTCTTTTTTCTTTTCAGCAGGAGGCCAGGGCGGCTGAAGCAAGTATCTGGTATTTATTTATCTTCTATAATTGAAACTTTGTAGCCTTGAGAGGAGCCCAGGGCAGGCCAAGGCAGCAGGAAGCTTGGCTTCCTCCATTTCTGGGGGCAACCCAAGCCTCCTGCTCACTTCATCTTAGTGGCCTCCGCCATCTTGGTTAGGTTAATTTGCATATTAAATCCTGAATGGCTTGTGGGCATGGCTTGTGTGTGTAGTGGAGGTATAGTCAATTTGCATGTTTCTCTTTTATTAGATAGGGTGATGCTTACAATGTGCAATAATATTACTTATTTACAAATATACTTTTAAATTATTTTTCTTTTTTATTTAATTTATTGGGGTGACATTGGTTAATAAAACTATACAGATCTTAGGTATACAACTCTACAATACATAATCTGTATATTGGATTGTGTGTTTACCACACCAAGTCAAGTCTCCTTCCATCACCATTTATCCTCCTTTTACCTTCTTCTCTTCTACCTCCACCTACCACTCTGGAAATCAGCATACTCTTATCTTTGGCCATGAGTCTTTCTGGATTTTTTTTTTTTCTTAATCCCCTAACCCTTTTTAACCAGCTATCAATCCTCTCCCCTCCCTGACAAAGTTTGGATTGCATTGCGTTTTTAGTATTAATAGTGACATCAAACATTTTCTCATTATGCTCTATTAACCCTTCAGTCACAAATTTTACCTATAAATGCCATACATAACCTGCTTTTCCTGATGTTCTCACCTAAAAAATAAGGTTGACAAATCTAAAGAGAGCCTCATTTTGGTTGAACTATTGGACCTACATTTTGTTTCTGTCATAGGAGAGATGGTAAGAGAGACTACTTAAATGTCTAATGAATGTAGCAGGGTTAAAATCACAGATTCTGTTCATTAACAGTTATTTAACTAAGGTTTTTTCCAAAGAGTCATTTCGATGTCTGAAAAGAACAAAAACTGAAGGGTGGAGGAAGGGAGATACGTTGAGAGAACCATTTATAAATACTTTATATTAGTATGATTTCTTAAAAAAATTCACTAGTTCCATCCACAGAATAATCCAAATTTAAGTAGAATTTCAAATTATTTTAATTATGTGTGCATGTTTGCATGTGTATGCTTATGAGTGAGTGCCTGTGTGTTTTAAAAGGGGAATATGCTCTCTAAATCTAAACAGTAAAAAAAAAAAAAAAAATAGGAAAAAAATAGAGCCATTTTGTTAATTGCCTTTTTTTCTGCTGTTTCCATAGTAATTCTGGCTGCTAGACTTCTCTGCAGAGTGACAGTACAACAGTTCACACACTAAACCCTTTCAAGCACAATGAATGGCTGTGAAAGAGGTCGAACAGGCTTTATTCAGGAAAGATGTGGTATCTACTCAATACATTACTTTTCATCTACATTTTCCAAATTGCAGTTAATTTAATCCTAAATAAATGGCCAAGGGGAAAATTGAGAATTAGAAATAAAAGAACATCTTGAGCTCTAATGGGAATGGTTTGTGTGAAGAAAAAGATAGCACTTTCTTCTGTTGCCAAGAAAGCTGAATTTAACATGCGTTTTCCCTCTTCATCTGAGCCCTTCATTCAGACTCTGTATCAACAATGAATAGTATGGCAGATTTTGGGGGGCAAAATAGAGTTTCCTTAGGCTCTGGCTTTCTATTTAGAAAAACATCACATTTGATACAGTACTAAGTAATTACATTTACTATGAAATAAAATATAACATCATACTCTTCTCTAACATTTAGAAGTTTTCATGTTTTGTAAGGTTGCATTTTCCTCAATTTTTAACATCCTTCAATGTTCAGGAGAAGAAAAACAGTGAACTAAAAAGTTCTGGTTATAAAATGCAAGGAAATATCTTATTTCAGTCTGGAGTTGCATGAGCTATCTGTCAGTACGTTAGACCAGGGTCATTTGAAAAACAGAATAAGTGTTAGGTTTGATCAAATAATTGAATCAACACCCCCTCTCCTGAGAACTGACCTTTAGACCATTTCACAACTGACATTCTCTTTTGCTTATTACCAGTGGTTCTCAACCTGTGGGTCGCGATCCCTTTGGTAGTCGAACAACCCTTTCGCCTAAGACCATCCTGCATATCAGATATTTACATTATGATTCATAACAGTAGCAACATTACAGTTATGAAGTAGCAACGAAAATAATTTTATGGTTGGGTCACAACATGAGGAACTTTATTTAAAGGGGCAGAAGGTTGAGAACCACTGGCTTAGACCATATTTCACTTGCTAAGACCACATTCCACTTTCTAAGGCCATTATCTTTCCCCTCGGTACCCACCCAGAGAATTCTCTGCCCAGAGAACGCCCACCTACAGTCCTTTAAATCTCTGACTCCCCATCCCTGGGTGCTGGCACAATTTTGGGGTTCAGCCCATCTGGTTTTCCAGATGACCTAATAAATTCATAATGCTTTACCCCTTTTTGGCCTCATATGTTCCTCCTTCGGTGACCCTAACAATAAGAAAAGGTAAAATGGTGTCCCTACAATCTATATATTATTATTTGAATGAATCATGTAAGAATTATTCCCCATGTTCATATATTTTTTCAGAAAACTCAGAAAATTTTATTTTAGATAAAACATATCTAAATCAAAATTAATTTAAAAATTAAAGTACAATTAATTCTACATATAAATAAGATCATGGAATCTAATAAACAAAATAAACTGACAAACAAAATACACCCAGAGACATATAAGCATGGAACAGACTTTTGAACCTCAGAGGAAAGGCAAGAGAGGGTAGGTGAATAGGAAGAGGTCAACCAAAGAATTTGTATGCATATATGCATAACCCAATGACACAGATAATAGAGTGGTGAAGGCCTGGGGTGGGGGGCAGGAGCGGGCTAGAATACATCAATGGGGGTGGGTAAGGGGACATATGTGGTACTTTCCACAATAAAGATTTTTTAAAAAGTTTTATGTATCTAAAAAGATAAAAATATAATAAATAAATAGAAAAAAACTTTTCATAAAAAAATTAAGGTAGAATTTTTATTTTGGTTGGGGGGGTTATGTATTATAATGTCATGAACAAATTAATTAGAGGTACACTAGTCAGATACCAACCTTAAAACCCAATATTCAATGTCACAGATTCACTTCCCAGCACATATGTATTTCTTTTGTTACACTTAACTTTCTAAAAGACACTCTTATTTATGTTTACCAATCCAGGAAAATTAATTTAAATAATTCTTGGTCTCCATTATAAATAACATAGTTCCCTTTGAAATATAAGCAAAACCTTAAACTTACCTTCACCACTCTGATGATTAAATAATCTGTCTTTAATCCAAGTGAGTTAGTTGATGGGGTCACAGTGGTCTATGATATTTTTACTCTAAGTAGTTTCAGAAGAATACACTTAGATTCAATTCTGATTTTTCCACTATCAAATAATCTGTATATATATATATAAGAGGCTAGTATGCAGTGTCCCCTTGGAAGTTCGACCGGGAGACCGGGAGTTCGATCAATCACTATGACATGTGTTGAGCACCAGGGGGTAGCGTAGAATGAAGGAAGTCCCTGGAGGGCAGCCAGCAGCTTGGGAAGGAAGACCCCAGCCAGCAGCCGGAAGGAAGGCCCCAGCCGGCATCCGAAAGGCCCCAATCGGCCCTGATCGCCAGCCCAGCCTAGGGACCCAACCCATGTATGAATTTCATGCACCATGCCTCTAGTCTATAATGAAATTAGAATTTTAATGACTGGTTTCTAAATGATTTAGTCTTGGGCTTAAGTATGAATTTCCCTAAATCTTTTCAGAAATTTAAATGACAACAGCATCATAGTCTTTCAGATGTTTGACAGGGTCTTAAAATTCTTTCTTTTTTAATTATTTCTTATATTTTTTCTCTAATGCTTATGACCCTTAGGGTTGACAGACAACCTACAGTTGTTGAAATGTACAGGAAAAATGATCATTTTCCTAATGCATAGGATCTGATATTAGATGTTACCTTCTGAAAAAGCCTTGTTTGATGTAGAGATTCGGGTGGGGAGGCACCATTCATATTATTTCTGTAAGTTTTGATCTGCTAGATGGGAAGAAGAAGAAGAGGAAGAGGAAGGAGAAGGAGAAGAAGAAGAAGAAGAAGAAGAAGAAGAAGAAGAAGAAGAAGAAGAAGAAGAAGAAGAAGAAGAAGAAGAAGAAGAAGAGAGAAAGAAAGAGAAAGAGAGAGAAACATTGATTTGTTGTTCCACTTATTTATGCATTCATTGATTGCTTCTTGTATATGCCCTGACCAGGATCAAACTCACAACCTTGGAGTATGGGGAGGACTCTCAAACCAATTGAACTACCCAGCCAGTGTGCTAGATGAAATCTTGATGGTTTTCTTGTGAAGAAGGGTATAGATGAGTACTTTTAGTGAATAGTTACCATTAGTATCTAGGAGCCTGATATTATCTTCTCAAATCATGTGGCATTGGGCAGAGGCATAGGTTATCCTACTGTTAGTGCCTGAGACAGACTGCCTTCATCAATGCTCCCACAACACCCTCAGTTTACTTGTTTTCAAACCTGAATCCCAATAGAATGGAAACATACTTAGGGATTTCAACTGCTGAGATTAATAAGAAAAACCTATATTTAGTCACTGCCAAGGCCACGCCTGTGTTATTGTATATCTTTAGGAAGAGGAGAGAGTAATTAATATTATTTTTTAAATCAATGACTTGCAAATAATCCTACTTTTTTAATGTTTCAAATTTGTGGGGGGGGGGGGTCTATGTTAACCTAGAAGTAGTCTACAGAGGAAAAAGTACAGGTAGAAGCTACTACAAAGATCATGTTATATAATACCTGAATAAAGCTCACTATATCTATATGCCTTATGCTAGTAATATATCTCATGGCCCTTTATATTTTGGAAAGGAACATTTTCTGTACTGAATTTCAAAAAAAAAATAAATAATGACATCATTTTCATAAAAAAAGAAGAGAACAATAAAGAAGCACCATAAATAATCAGATGCAGATTGGTCACACATCCCACCATGGTATGCATTAGTTTATTTTCTTCCAGAATAACAGGTAGTTAAATTTTTCTACAAAATGTACCAGTGTTCAAGGATTCCTGGAGACTCAGAAATGGATACAGAGACTAAGAAAACTGTTGTTATACCAGGCCAAAATAAGAATATATTTGTCGATCGATTAGAGAACCAAGATGGCAGCGTAAAGTACAGACCTGTGCATGCTGCCTCCCACAACAACATCGAGACTACCAACTATAAGACAAACAGCTATCATTCAGAACTATGGGAAAGTTGGCCCAGTGGAAGCTCTACAACTAGAAAGAAAGAAAGAAGAGCATTGAGACTGAGTAGGTAGTGCAGAGGCTCCAAGAACAGAGGTATGGAGTGGTGCATCAGGAGGGCTGCAACTGGATGCGCGGTTGTTTTCAATCAGAAGGGGCTGCAGACTCTTGAGTCTGCAACGGGTCGGAGAGCGAGGGTGGCTTTCTAGCAGAGCTGCTCACTGGCACTTGGGACGAGGGGCTGTGGAGAGGAGAGGAGTCGCTGAGATGCCATTGCCCTTTGCTCCACCCTGGTGATTTGCCAAGAACAGAGGTGCAGAGTCGCATGCCAGGCAGGCTGCAACTGGATGCACAGTTTTTTCAATTGGAAGGGATTGCAGACTCTCAAATCCACTGAGCTTGTTTGGGGCAGGATTCTGAGGCCCCAGACCCCTATGGGGAGAGGTGGGACAGCCTTGCAACAGGCTGGAGAGCGAGGGTGGCTGTCTCGCGGAGCTGCTCGCCGGCACTCGGGGACAAGGAGACACGGAGTTGTGGAGAGGTGAGGAGTCGCAGAGACACCATTGCCCCTTGCTCCACCCTGGTGATTCCTGGAGACCTCGCCCTACTCAATTTACATCCCCACCCAAGCTGTGCCAGTGGAACAAAAGGAACCACCTGTGATTTTGTAGCTCAATCCAGCAGACTGCAGATTTCAACTCCTCGCATACCTAAGGGACACACTCAAGAAGCAGAATCAGGTTAGGAGGAAACCAGGGCCAGACCTGGCTGGGCGGGCGACGTGGAACCACTGTACCAGCAAATGCACAAACAGGTCCACCAGATCCAGTCTCACATGGGACGCTGGGAGATGGCAGACAAGCAATCTTTTCCCTTAGTAGAAAACGAAATCCAAGCAAGCATACCAGATATTCAGCCAGCAAGAATGCCTGGAGATTTTGTCCAGCAAGGAGCCGCCCGACAAAAGACAGAATGCCAAACTTTGTGTTGCTGAGACAGCCCACGTGACGCTGGGATGGCCCCTGTGAGGCTGAGACGGCCCCCGTGAGGCTGAGACGGCCCCTGTGAGGCTGAGACGGCCACCATGAGGCTGAGATGGCCCCCGTGAGGCTGAGATGGCCCCCCTGAGGCTGAAGTGGCCCCCGTGAGGCTGGGACGGCCCCCCTGTGAGGCTGAGACAGCTCTTGTGAGGCTGGGACAGCCCCCGTGAGGCTGACACGGCCTCGGTGAGGTTGAGACGGCCCTGGTGAGGTTAAGATGGCCCCGGTGAGGTTGAAACGGCCCCAGTGGAGTTGAAGTGGCCCCGGTGGGGTTGAGACGGCCCTGCTGAGGTTGAGACGGCCCCTATGAGGCTCAGACGGCCCCTGTGAGACTGAGACAGCCCCTGGGAAGCCATGAAAAATACCACATGATCTCACTCATTTATGGATAATAAGGACCATTATAGACTGATGAACGAAAATGGATACAGAAGCAGAGCAGCATTGAGCAGACTGTCAAACTACAGTGGGAAGCCTGGGGAGGGTTGGGGGTAGGATGTCGAGTAAGACTCCCTCCACGTTCTGAGTGGAGTAGGGTTCGGTATCTGAAAGAGGAGCCGCACAACAAATGAGAGAAAAAGACACAAGAAATTTTGCAATATTGGGGGACCAGGCGGCAAGTCCTGAAGGACTTCTTCCATGCTCAGGCTTCACAAAGCTTTTATTGATCTGGGATGCACCCATAGCATAGCCCTTAGGCAGGTGACCCCCTAGTAACAAGCAGACTAGCCCATCAGCAAGGATTTACATAATAATAAATGGGGGAGTAGTTTCAGCTACCACTGTCTGGACAAACAGAGGTGGCCCCTAGCTCAGACCTTTGCTAGGGCTTCAAAGGCACCCAGCCTTCGGGGGGTTTCACCTTTGCTAGGGTTTCAAAGGCACCCAGCCTTCAGGGGGTTTTGGGGAGTTCTCTGACTATGCTTATCAGATAGTGAAGGCAATAAACAGTTTCCCACATCTCCCCCTTATTTTTTCTTTAAAAAATAATCAAGTCCCAATTTCAATGTCCAAAAGTTCTGAGTCCATGTTTCAATGTCCAAAAGTTCATGTGTACACGCCAGCAATGAAATGTTGGTTCTGGATGGTGGAAAATGCAGGTCCGGTCCTTTCTGGTCTGGTCCTGGGCACCCTGCAGCGACGCACAGCTGCTGACTGCTAGCATGGCAAGGCGTCTTTACCATCTCCATCTGTGAACTGTCTCTTCTGTCTTTGTGGCTGGCTTTCTGTGATCTGTTGTTACAGGAATCCACATGGTTTTGTAGCTATTCTCTGAAAGTATACAAACATATTCTCGACCAAATGTTAAAGGAAAAAAAAGAAAAACCTTACTTGGGGTCTTTTCTTTAACATGATCTTTCCCTGGCTTACCCTGGCATAATGTGTGTTTTTTCTGGGTGTCTCACTATTAGCATTATAAACGAAAAAATTTTTTCTCTAAATGTAATTTAGTTACAGGATCTATTTCCTTACATGGTATTCTTCCACTATATTTTTCCACTATCCCCCCTTTTATTTATTTAATTAGGAGACTTCTTGGAAATTTTATAATGCAGTCTAGATAGCTTTAAATATTAATTTTTTGCACGCAAAAAAAATGAACCTGAATATGCTTTAGGTTCATAGCATGTTTACCATGAAATGAAAATTTTTTGTTAATACTTTTTGAATAATTACTTATTTCAAATTAGCCAAATTTAATTAATTTGAAAACTTGAATTTAATTAATTTGAAAACTATTTTGCTGTCAAATTTAATATTTTAACAATAATCTTAATTTACACTGTAGATATTAATGAAAAGGATCACTTTACATCCTTGTGAAGGCTCTGAGCATTCCTGTTGTTAGGCTAGATTTAGACATAGGGTCTGTTAGCCAAGCCTCTGTTTTTTTGGGGTTCTGATTTCAGCTGGACCAAATCTCTTCTATTTGGTTCCTGATCTGGACTGGGCATGGGAAGCAAGAAGCAGCCATGGGGACAGGAGACCTTCCTCAGAAGGGCCGAGTGTTCAAGCCAGTGCACCATTGGGGGGGATGAGGATCAGTGCCCCACCTTTGTTGCACCCCAAGTTTTCTCCTACTGGCCCCCAGCTGTGCCTGTCTTAGGTCGCCCCACCCTGTGGGGTCTTACCCGTCGTTGACTACCAGCTATCTCTGGGCCAAGTAGGGTGATGTGAGGTTCAGTTCTGTCTCCTTGATAGCCTATGTCCCTCTGGCCTCCATGCCCTGCAACTGCCTTTGGATCCCCTCGCCTGCTGGCGGGGCCCCGGCATTGATCATAGGAAACCCAGGTTTCTTCTCCAGAGAGGGCCCAGCTTACGCCATTGGGCAAGAGACAGATCCATGGTACCAGCTTTTCATAATCCCAGCTTGAACGGAGAGCTCAGGTAACAGCTGTAGGCAATTGGATTCCTCTTGGCAAAAAAAAAGTCAAGATAGGTCAATACAGAATGCTTAAGTTCCTTCCCAGGAGGGAATAAATTCCTTCATGTCAAGGAATTAATTTGTAAGTTTGTTTGGGATAAATGCATAATATACTATTGTAAAGCATCAAAAATTATTAATAAAACTTGTAGAATAATACCATGTAAGAATATTCTTTGCTCTAGGTCATGACAACTTAATTTTAAACTCAAGGTTTGGAATGAGGAACCTAGTTTTCAAAAAAAAAAAAAAAAAGAAAAATTTACAGAAGCAGAGACAGTATGCTACCTAAATTACAGTTCTGGGTCTCCAGAGCACTGAGTTGACACGCTAACTGGAGCCCCCTGACCTTGGGATAGTTGTGCTGTCCTTCCCAGGTAAAGGAAAAATGTGCCTTCTAAGACATATGAAACTTACAGTTTTTACCTGAATTAATTGTTACCATACTTCACTTTACCATGCCCCAGGTGGTCTCTGGGCTGTTGGTTGTCTAGTTTGTCTTCCTCCTGCTGGATTACACTTGGAGAACTTTAACTTAAAAAAGAAAAACCTTTCTTTTTTACACCAAGCAACTATAGGGTTACTTCTTGGATGTTGACTGATAGTGCCGCAAGGCCATGTATTTCAAGTCAAAGTCATTACACATTTATGGTGACTGTACTTATTTTCAGATTTGGTATTTTAACAGCAAATCATTAGATTATCCTGTAAATATTAGTGGAAGATATTTCAAAATATTAAAATTTCTCCTTTTTATTAAATTTAGAATAATATTTTTAAACAGCATTCCCTTTCGCCTTATTTGCATATACAGAGGGATCATGGGAAGCCATCAGTAACTTTTTAGAAGATTTTACTTTACTAGGATTCAATTGCTTACAAAGATTAGTAAATTTGGTAAAGTTTTATGTCTGATACACAAGGTGCAAATGCTGCCCCACCTCCAGCCTAATTTAAAATGCAGCAGCGAGGAGCTTTTAAATAAAAGACATTGCTAGTTTAAATAAAGACTTTGCTACTAATAAATCAATTTTTTCTTTTATTTGGCAGAAATTCCTTATGCAACCAAGTATATTATATTTTGAAATATTGCACTCAGGAAAAACTGTCAAATACATATCTAATTAAAAAATTTTTAACACTTAAAAACAGTTCTCAACATAATAGGATCTAGTCTTGACCATGGAATCAATTACTCTTAATTTGTTTATGATATATGCATAACTGCGGTTCTACTGAGAATATAAGATATCTTTTAAAAATGTATCTACAAGCCTTTTAAGAAATATGAGCTCTATTGTCGGCCCTTATAAAGCCAACTGCTTAAAACATTGGTCTATCATACCACTGAAATTATATTAAGACCATGATTACTAATTTATTTAGCATTAAAGATATCTTCTTAAAAATAGTATTAAATAAATCCGCGAGGCAAGCACACTTTTTACCCCATCCGCATTTCCGCAGTAAAACTCTGTCTTAAAACTCCACCCCTGAAATTCTATCCTCCCTTAGTAAGCAGACACTCCTTTTGTGATTGGTTAAGTCAGAGGGCAGGGCCTTTGTTGTTCCAAGATGGCAGCCCCCAGGGGCGCGGCAGGCCATGCGGCCAACATGGCGGCTGCCAAGTCACACAGCTCAACATTGTGGCTGTCTACACTGTTCTCTGACAGAAAAGATGATTTCCTTATTCTCACAATAAACAAGGGAAGAGCAAACCAAAATCCCTAAAAGATAGTTGGCCAACATTATATTGTAGACAAACAGAAATCTCATTAGCTTTTTATACCCTTTATAATTATCTTAATATCAATTACATTTAAACTGGTTTTTGTATTAAAAATTTCAGTTGAGATCTTAAAAATTAATCCTCTTTTTAAAAATCAGACCAAGAAGTAATATATTTTGAATTCATAATCATTTAAGAGAAAACACATTTTATTTTTTCAAAAACAAGTTATACATTAGATATTTAATTAATTTTTCCTGATTCAATTTGCATTTCAAACTTTCAGAGCTTTAAATCTTAGGTATCAAATTAAATACTTAGCATTTTTCAAATCAATACTTTTGCATTTAAGGATACATTTCAAATAAAATATAAGGCATTTTCAATTAATAGATTAACTTCTATCTTCTAGACTTCATACTAGGCATACTCAGATCAACATTTCAGTATTATAAATCTCAATACTTTTGATGATTTGGACTTAAAAGTTTTAAGTTTCCAGCCAATAAGCCTGGCATAGCTGTTAAATTTCAAAATGGTCACAATTTTCCTGCTGGGGAAGTCAAGAAGCAAAACCATAGCTATTCACATGTAAACTTGACTATCAACTTCCTGGTGGTACTTGCCTCAGGGCGGGAAATTTCAAAAGAGCTACTTTAAATCGCCTTGGGAAACCTGTCTGCATTTCTTCCTCAGGTTCATCTCTGCCATTTTTAAGGCCAAAACAGTCTCGGGTTTTTATTCTATACACAGCAAAAGGTCAAGTTGAGCTCAAAATTATGCGCACTCGTTTTTAAACTGGCCTTTTCCCTTTACATGTTCACAGAAATCCCGGATGCATTTATGAATTAGTAAAAGCTTTTCAATTACAAGAAGGACTTTAATTTTAAAATACTTGGGGAGGGGGCGTCCCATTTGGGTCACCACGTGCTCCTTCTTCCCTTTCCCCACATCCTGCTTTTGGGGGAAGTTTCAGCAAATGACTCAGATGTCGTATTTTTCCCAAAGTCATGCTTAATAGAACACATTTTAAATTTTTTCCTATTTCGCTTTCTAAAGTCATGGCTAGCACCCAAGGTTATCTTAGCCAAAGTTTGGTTGTCATAAGATGTTCTCCGGTAACTTTTAAACAAAACATTAAGTAATCTCATTGTGGGAGAGCTTATAGCTCTGCCCTCTCTTGCCACCTTTGAATCTCTCCACACCAGAGGCGGATTCAGCAGCAGGGTTTCATTTCTTATTACAGATTTTAGATTCCAAATACAAATTAAGATTTAATTTGAACAAGAAACCACATTGATGTGACCATGGCACTCTTTTTTCAGCCTTATTTTAAGGAGTGCATTTTAGTATTCCAATTTCTTTATAAGTTGGCCTTTTTGCACAGGTGATTCTATTAATGGCAAATTAAACATATTAGGATTAGGACATGGAGGTGGAGGGAGCCATGAAGGCCATTCCTCCCATTTTTTTTTTCTTTCTGCTCCTCTTAAGGAGCGGAGGGTGCAAGGGAAGGAGATTTATCCTCCTTGACCTCTCCTAAAGCCTCTAGGAAATGAAATGCCGTGTTCCACAAGGGGAAACAATTTTGGGCAAGTTCTGATTAACTTTTTGGCAAACTTTTAAGATCTAATGTCTTACTTTTTTAAAAGCCAAATATACCTTTTTAAAGCCGAATCTACTTTTTTAAAGCCAAATCCTGCCCCGTTTGTTAGCCTGGTTAAGAGAACGTTCCCAGTGTACTTACAGACCCGGGCTTCTGTAGTTGATCCTGGGCATTGCATGCGGTAGACTTCCCCTCACCTTTTTTCGGTGAGTTTTCCACACCTTTTCGGTGAAAACTTCCTTTTCTCGCTCCAGCGAGACCTGCACTTCCAGATTACCCATTGGGCGCTAGATGTCAAGTAAGACTCCCTTCACGTTCTGCATGGAGTAGGGTTGGGTATCTGAAAGAGGAGCCGCACAGCAAATGAGAGAAAAAGACACAAGATAATTTTGCAATATTGGGGGACCAGGCGGCAAGTCCTGAAGGACTTCCTCTGTGCTCAGGCCTCACCAAGCTTTTATTGATCTGGGATGCACCCATAGCATAGCCCTTAGGCAGGTGACCCCCTAGTAACAAGCAGACTAGCCCATCAGCAAGGATTTACATAATAATAAATGGGGGAGTAGTTTCAGCTACCACTGTCTGGACAAACAGAGGTGGCCCCTAGCTCAGACCTTTGCTAGGGCTTCAAAGGCACCCAGCCTTCGGGGGGTTTCACCTTTGCTAGGGTTTCAAAGGCACCCAGCCTTCGGGGGGTTTCGGGGAGTTCTCTGTCTATGCTTATCAGATAGTGAAGGCAATAAACAGTTTCCCACAGTAGAAGATCAACCCCACAACCGAAGGACTTGTATGCATGCATAAAAGAATAACCAATGGACACAAGACACTGGGGGGTGGGGGAGGCCAGGGGAATGTCAAGGGGCGGAGGGAAGGAGACATGTGTAATACTCTTTGTAATACTTTAAGAAATAAAACAAAATTAAATTAAAAAAAGAATATATTTGTCTAAGTGTATTTTTTCCTCAAGAAATTGAACAATTCTATCCAAGTTTTATTTATTTATTTTTAATCTTTATTGTTGAAAGTATTACAGATGTCCCCCTTTCCCTCCAGTGACCTCTCCCAGCCCACCCCCACCCCCACCCCAGGCCTTCACCACCCTATGGTCTCTGTTCCTGGGTTATGCATATATGCATACAAGTTCATTGGTTGATTGCTTCCCACCACTCACCTTCCTCTGCTGTCCCTCTGAGGTTTGACAGTCTGTTCAATGCTTCTGTGTCTCTGTCTCTATTTTTTTTCATAAATTTATGTTGTTCATTAGATTCCATATATGAATAAGATCATGAGATACATATCTTTCTTAGCATAATGCTCTCCAGGTCCATCCATGCTGTTACAAATGGTAAGATTTCTTTCTGTTTACAGCTACATATTATTCCATTGTATAGATGTACAACAGTTTTTTAAACCATTCCTCTGTTTATGGGCACTTAGGATGTTTCCAAATCTTAGCTATTGCAAAATTTGCTACTTTAAACATAGGGGTGCATATATTCTTTCTGATTTGTGTTTGATTTTTTAGGATATATTTCTACAAGTGGGATCACTGGGTCACATGAGAGTTCCATTTTTAATGGAAGAAACTCTATACTGTTTTCCACAGAGGAATGCACCAGTCTGCATTTCCACCAGCAGTGTACTAGGGTTCCCTTTTCTTCACATCCTTGCTAAACTTGTCATTTGTTGATTTGTTGATGGTAGCCATTCTGGCAGATATGAAGTAATACCTCCTTGTTGTTTTGATTTGCAACTCTTGGATGATTAGTGACTTTGAGCATATTTTCATAGGCCTTTTGACCTTCTGTATGTCCATTTTGGAGAAGTATCTATTTAGGTCCTTTGCCCATTTTTTTAATTAGATTGTTTATCTTTCCTTTTGTTAAGTTGTATGAGTTCCCTAAAAATTTTTCAGATTAACCCCTTAGTAGATGTATCATTGGCAAATATATTCCCCCATGCAGTAAACTCTCTTATTTTGTTGATAGTTTCTTTTTCTGTGCAGAAGCTTTTTATTTTGGAAGCACTAAACCTATCCTTAGCCCTAACCATAACCTTAGCCTTAAAGCTAACTGTAAACATAGCCTTAACCCTAACCCTAACCCTAACCATAAACCTAACTCTAACAAAAACTCTAATCCTAACCCTAATCTTAGGCCTAACTCCTAGAAAACCCCAACAAAACCTTAACCCAATCATAACACTAGCTCCAGCCCTAGCTCTAACCATAATTCTAATTCTAACTCTAGCCCTAACCTTAACCTTAACCTAATCCTTACCGTAGTATCAACCCGAACCAAAGCCTAAATTCCAACATTAACACTAGAGGTAACCCTAGTCCTAACCCTAACTCTAGTCTATACCAAACACTAATCTTAATTTTAGCCTTAACCCTAACCCTAACCCTAACCCTAACTAACCCTAACCCTAACCCTAACTAACCCTAACCCTAACCCTAACCCTAACTTTCCAGGTGATCCTAATGGGTACCAAGGACAGAGGTGCTCACAAAAACCCTAACCAAACACTAACTCTTCAGGAGATTAAAATGTACATAAAAAGACCCAGATGCTATCGAACCCAAACAATGGCCTTAACCCTAAGCCTCACCCTAGCCTTAGCACTAACTTCAACCCTAACTCTAGGCCTAAACCTAAACCAAGCCCTAAGTCTAATCCTAGTAGTAGTCTTAAACCAAATCTTAACACTAATCCTAACTATAGGCCTAAGCCTAAACCTAACACTAGTTTTAACACTAGAACTAACTCTAAACCTAGCCCTACCTTAATTATAGCCCTAACCCTAATTCTAACATTAGCCATAGCCCGAACTTTGACCCTAAACATAGTCAGCCCTAAACCTAACTCTAACCCTAATCATATCACTAGTCTCAGGCCTAAACCTAGTCCTAACCCTAGTCCTAGCCCTAACACTAACCCTAATCCTAAACCAAGCCTTAGCCCTAACCCTAACCCCAAAACTAACCCTAACCTAACCCTAACCCTAGCTCCACCCTTAACACTGACCCTAACTCTAGCTCAAACCCTCACCTTAACCCTATCCCTAACCCTAACCCTAGCACTAACCTTAATAAAAACCCCACATTAACACTAGCCCTAAATCCTAAATCTGACCCTAGTGCTTACCTTAACCCTAATCCTAGCCCTAAAACTAACCCTAAACTTCAACTTAATCCTAGCCCTAACCCTAAACCTAAAAGTAACCCTAGGCCTAAACTTAATGCCAGCCTTAACCTAAGCCTGATTCTAGCCCTAATACTAATCATAACCCTTGTCCTAACCCTGGACATGAACCTAACCCTAACCATTGCCTAACTATAACACTAGTCCAAGCCATAACCCTAAGTCTAGCACTAAGCCTAACCCTTATCACTAAGAATAAACCTTGCACTAACCCTAACCCTAGTCTCAGCCCTAACCTTACTTCTAACACTAACCCTAGCCCTACTCCTAAACCTAGCCTTAGCCTTAACCCTAACCCCAAACCTAACCCAAACTCTAATGTAACCCTAACCTTAACCCAAACTCTGACCATAACAATAACCCTAAATCTAGCACAAACCCTAAACCTAACTCTAAAACTAATCCTAACTGTAAACCTAGCTGTAAACCTAATCCAACCTTAGCCTTAACCCTAACACAAGCCCTAAACATAACCAAAACCCTATACCTAGCCCTAGCTCTCATCCTAACCCAAACCCTAGTACTAACTCTATACCTAAACATAATCTAACCATAAACCTAACCCTAGCGCTAGCTCTAACTCTACCACTAACACTAGCCATAACCCTAGCTCTAACCCTAATACTAACCCTAGTCCTAACTCAAGACTTAAACCTAAAATAGTCCTAAACCTAAGCCTAAACCTAGTGCTAGCCCTAACTCTAACCCTAACACTAGCCCAACCCTAAGCCAAACAATAGCCCTAGTCCTAACATTAACCCTAACCCTAAACTAACCTTATGCCTAATCTAACCTAAAGCCTAGCCCTAATCCTAATCCTAATCCTAGCCCTAGCCCTAGCCCTAACCCTAGCCCTAATACATCCCTAGCCCTAATCCTAACCCAATGCTAACCCTAACTCTAGTCCTAACACTAAACCTAGTCCTATCCCTTATCTTAAACCTAACTCCAGCTCTAATCTTAACCTTAACACTAGCCCTATCCCTAACACTAGCCCTAATTCTAACACTAATCTTCACCCTAACCGCAACCATAGCCCTAATCTTAAACCTAACCCTAGGCCTAGACTTAACCCTAGTACCAACCCTAGCCCTAAGGGTAGACCTAAACCAAACCCTAGCTCTAGCTATAACCCAACACTAAACCTAACACTTACCCTAACCCTGAAATGACCCTAACCTAGCCCTAGTCCTAAACCTAACACTCACCCTAAGCCTATCCCTAGCCCCTGCCCCAATCCGAACCCTAACCCTAACACTAGACCCAAACTTAACCTTAACCCTAGCCATAACACAAAGCCTAACCCTAGTTCTAAACCTAACTTTAATCCTAACCCTAGCCCTAGCTTTATCTATAACCCTAAACCTAAACTAGCTCCTAAGTCTTACATAAGGCATAACCCTAACCCTAACCCTAACCTTACTTCTAGCCCTAAACATAATCCTAACCCTAGTCCACATCCTAACCCTAAACCTAACACTATCCCAGTGATGGCGAACCTTTTGAGCTCGGGGTGTCAAAATTTTGAAAAACTCTAACTTAACTCTGGTGCCATGTCACATACAGAAATATTCATAACTTTGTTTTTTATATTTGCAACCATAGTAAAAAAAAAGATTTATATTTTTATAAGTACCACGTGCTAACCAATTGCGCCACTGGAGCTCCTCTATTTTTGATATTTATTTTATATATTTAAATGCCATTTAACAAAGAAAAATCAACCAAGAAATATGTATAAAATGAAGAAAAACAGAAAAACCATGTACATTTAGGAAAAAATAATAAAAACAATGATAATCAAATGGTATGAAAACTAGAAATTAGTGACTTTTTTGGTACTGAAGTTTGTCTGCTAATTCTTTGATTGCAGGTTCATACTTGGTGCACTTCAAGGCCAAGCAAGCGCCACTTACTTCATCTGTTAGCTGGATTCCTTTGTTTGTTTTACTATTATTTTTTTTTTGAAATATCACCATTATTTATTACATGGAAGGCAGACAAATAAAATATAATCTGAATATTGGATCACTGTTAAAAATTTCTATTTTTTTTGTTTGTTTGTTTGTTTGTTTTTATTATTAGTTAAGGTATTACAAATGTGTCCTCATCCTCCCCATTAACCCCCAACCTCCCCCCCACACACAAACTCATGCTCCCATCCCCCTGTTGTCCATGTCCATTGGTTTGGCTTATATACATGTATACAAGTCCTTCGATTGATCTCTTCCCCTTACCCCCGCCCTCCCCTACTTTCCTTCTGGGGATTGATAGCCTGATTGCTGTTTCTCAGTCTTTGGGTCTGTCCCTTTTCATCAGTCTATGTTGTTCTCTATAATCCACAAATGAGTGAGATAATGTGGTATTTATCTTTCTCTGACTGGCTTATTTCACTTAACATAATGCTCTCCAGTTCCATCCATGCTGTTGCAAAAGGCAAGAGTTCCTTTTTTTTTTTTTTTTTACCGCAGCATAGTATTCCATTGTGTATATGTACCACAGTTTTCTAATCCACTCATCTGCTGATGGGCACTTGGGCTGTTTCCAAATCTTAGCTATGGTGAATTGAGCTGCTATGAACATAGGGGTGCATATATCCTTTCTGATTGGCGTTTCTGGTTTCTTGGGATATATTCCTAGTAGTGGGATCACTGGGTCAAATGGGAGTTCCATTTTTAGTCTTCTGAGGTAGCTCCATACTGTTCTCCACAGTGGCTGCACCAGTCTGCATTCCCACCAGCAGTGCAGAAGGGTTCCTTTTTCTCCACATCGTCTCCAACACTTGTTGTTTGTTGATTTGTTGATGATAGCCATTCTGACAGGTGTGAGATGATAACACATTGTCGTTTTGATTTGCATCTCTCGTATAATTAGAGACTTTGAGCAGGTTTTCATATGTCTTTCGGCCTTCTGTATGTCCTCTTTTGAAAAGTGTCTATCTAGGTCTGTTGCCCATTTTTTTATTGGATTGTTTATCTTCCTTTTGTTAAGTTTCATGAGATCCCTGTAAATGTTGGAAATTAAACCCTTATCGGTGGTATCATTGGCAAATATGTTCTCCCATGTAGTGGGTATTCTTGTTGTTTTGTTGATGGTTTCCTTTGCTGTGCAAAAGCTTTTTATTTTGATGTAGTCCCATTTGTTTATTTTCTCTTTAGTTTCCATTGCCCTAGGAGCATTATCAGAGAAGAAATTTCTTCGGCATATGTTTGCGATTTCGCTGCCTGTGGATTCCTCTAGTATTTTTATGGTTTCCCGTCTTACGTTTAAGTCTTTTATCCATTTTGAGTTTATTTTTGTGTATGGTGTGAGTTGGTGATCTAGTTTCATCCTTTTGCATGTATCTGTCCAATTTTCCCAACACCATTTATTGAAAAGACTGTCTTGACTCCATTGTATGCTCTTGCCTCCTTTGTCGAATATTAATTGGGCATAGTGGTTTGGGTTGATTTCTGGGGTCTCTATTCTATTCCATTGATCTATATGTCTGTTCTTGTGCCAGTACCAAGCTGTTTTAAGAACAGTGGCTTTGTAATACACTTTGATATCTGGTATTGAGATCCCACCTACTTTGTTCTTTCTCAGGATTGCTGCAGCTATTCAGGGCCTTTTTTTATTCCAGATGAATTTTTGGAACATTCGTTCTAGATCTGTGAAATATGCCGTTGGTAATTTAATGGGGATTGCATTGAATCTATAAATTGCTTTGGGTAGTATGGACATTTTGATGATGTTGATTCTACCAATCCATGAACACGGTATATTCTTCCATCTGTTTATGTCTTCCTCTATCTCTTTTTTCAGTGTCCTGTAGTTTTCAGCATATAAGTCTTTTACCTCCTTAGTTAAGTTTATTCCTAGGTATTTTAATTTTTTTGGTGCAATGGTAAATGGGATTGCTTCTGTAGTTTCACTTTCTGTAAGTTCACTATTGGTGTAAAGAAATGCCATGGATTTCTTAGCATTAATTTTGTATCCTGCTACATTGCCGAATTCATTTATTAAGTCTAATAATTTTTTGATGGAGTCTTTAGGGTTCTGTATGTACAGTATCATGTCATCTGCAAATAAGGACAGTTTTACTTCCTCTTTTCCAATTTGGATGCCTTTTATTTCTTCTTCGTGTCTGATCACAATGGCTAGTACTTCCAGTACTATGTTGAACAGGAGTGGTGAGAGGGGGCATCCCTGTCTTGTTCCTGTTTTTAGGGGGAATGGTTTTAGTTTTTGCCCATTGATTATGATGTTGGCTGTGGGTTTGTCATATATGGCTTTTATTATGTTGAGGTATGATCCCTCAATTCCTATCTTGCTGAGAGTTTTTATCAAGAAAGGGTGTTGGATTTTGTCAAATGCTTTTTCCGCATCAATTGATATGACTATGTGGTTTTTCTCTCTCAATTTGTTTATGCGATGTATCACATTTATTGATTTGCGGATATTGTACCATCCTTGCATCCCTGGGATAAATCCTACTTGGTCATGGTGTATGATCTTTTTGATGTACTGCTGGATCCGATTTGCTAGGATTTTGTTGAGGATTTTGGCATCTATGTTCATGAGGGATATTGGCCTATAATTCTCTTTCATTGTATTGTCTTTATCTGGTTTTGGGATTAGGGTGATGTTGGCTTCATAGAATGAGCTGGGAAGTGCTCCTTCCTCTTGGATCTTTTGACATAGTCTGAGGAGGATAGGTTTTAGTTCTTCCTTGAATGTTTGGTAAAACTCTCCTGTGAAGCCATCTGGCCCCGGGCTTTTGTTTGCTGGAAGCTTTTTGATTACTGCTTCGATTTCCTCCATAGTTATTGGCCTATTGAGATTTTTAGATTCTTCCTTGTTAAGTTTTGGAAGTTTGTATTTATCTAGGAATATGTCCATTTCCTCCAGGTTGTCTAGTGTGTTGGAGTAGAGTTGTTCATAGTATTTTCTAACAATCCTTTGTATTTCTATGGGGTCTGTTGTTATTTCTCCTCTTTCATTTCTGATTTTGTTTATTTGGGTCCTCTCTCTTTGTTTCTTGGTGAGCCTGGCTAGAGGTGTATCAATCTTGTTTATCCTTTCAAAGAACCAGCTCTTGGTTTTGTTGATCTTTTGTATTTTTTTTTTGGTCTCTATGTCGTTTATCTCCGCTCTGATCTTTGTTATTTCCTTCCTTCTGCTTACAGTGGGCTTTTTTTGTTGCTCTCTTTCTAATTCTTCGAGTTGTAGAGTTAGGTCATTTATTCTCATTGTTTCTTGTTTCTTGCAGTAGGCTTGTAGAGCTACGAACTTCCCTCTCAAGACTGCTTTTGCTGTGTCCCATAGGTTTTGGATTGTTGTGTTTTCATTGTCATTTGTTGCCATGATGTTTTTTATTTCTTCTTTGATCTCACTGGTGACCCAGTCGTTGTTTAATAGTATGCTCTTTAGTCTCCATGTGTTTGATTTTTTTGGATTGTTTTTGTTGTAGTTGATTTCCAGTTTTATGCCTTTGTGGTCTGAGAAGATACTTGATATGATTTCAATTTTCTTGAATTTGAAGAGACTTTGTCTGTGACCCAATATATGGTCAATCTTTGAAGATGACAAATGTGCACCCGAGGAGAATGTATATTCTGTGACTTTGGGGTGAAATGTTCTGAAGATGTCAATTAATTCCATCTGATCTAGTGAGTCATTTAGGATTGATGTTTCTTTGCTGAGTTTCTGTTTAGAGGATTTGTCCAGTGGAGATAATGGGGTGTTAAGATCCCCTACTATGATTGTATTGCTGTCAATCTCTCCCTTGATCTTTTCCAGAAGATTTCTTACGTATTTGGGTGCTCCTATATTGGGTGCATATATATTTACCAGAGTTATTTCTTCTTGTTGGACTGCTCCCTTTAGTATTATGAAGTGGCCTTCTTGATCTCTTTTTATGTCCTTCACTTTGAGATCTAATTTGTCAGATATAAGTAATGCTACCCCGGCTTTTTTTCCTCTTTGATTCGCCTGAAAAACCTTTTTCCATCCCTTCACCATCAGTCTGTGTGCGTCTTTTTTTCTGAGGTGGGTTTCCTGTAGACAGCAGATATATGGGTCATGTTTTCTTATCCACTCATTTAACCTATGCCTTTTGACTGGGGAATTTAAACCATTTACATTTAAAGTTATTATTGATAGAAACTTGTTAGTCACCATTTTTGTTCTTTACCGCTGCGTTCCTTCTTTGTTTCCTGTTTTTTCTATTTACAGCAGACCCTTTAGCATTTCTTGCATTGCTGGTTTGGTTGTAATAAACTCCCGTAGACCGTTTTTGTCTGTGAAGCTCCTGATTTGACCCTCAATTTTTATTGATAGCCTCACTGGGTATAGTATTCTTGGATTCAGACCCTTCCTTTGCATGACTTTGTATATCTCATTCTATTCCCTTCTTGCCTGATGTGTTTCTGTTGAGAAATTGGTCGCTAGTCTGTTGGGGGATCCTTTGTAGGTAACTTTCTGTCTCTCTCTGGCTGCTTTTAAGATTCTTGCTTTGTCGTTGGTGTTTGCCAATTTAATTATTATGTGCCTTGGTGTCGGTCTTTTCGGGTTCATTTTGTTTGGGACTCTGTGAGCTTCTTGGATTTGTGTGAGTTTTTTCCTCCCTATATCAGGGAAATTTTCTGTTACTATTTTTTCAAACAGGTTTTCTATTCCTTGCTCAGTTTCCTCTCCTTCTGGCACCCCTATTATTGGGATGTTGTTTCGTTTAGCATTGTCCCATAGTTCTCTTAGGCTCTCCTCCTGCTTTTTAATTTTTTTTTCTAGAAGCTGTTCTGTTTGGGTATTTTTTTCTACCTTGTCTTCTAGCTCGCTGATGCGGTCCTCTGCTTCTTCTAGTCTACTGTTGATGCTTTCTATTGAGTTCTTTATGGCAGTGATGTCGTTTTTCATTTCTTCTTGGTTTCTCTTCATTTCCTCTTGGTTCTTCTTCATTTCCTCTTGGTTCCTACACATATTGTTGAATTGGTCTTCCATTCTCTTCATCCACCTTATGGCCATTACTCTGAATTCTTTCTCTGACAGGTTGCTTGCCTCCATTGCCTCCATTTCGTTTACTTCCTTTTCTGATGATGCCTGTTTTTCTTTCATATTTGGGTTGGTTCTTTGTTTCACCATGATTTCTCTTCTCAGGGTGTTTGGTTATGTAGTTCTCTCTCTGCTGCGCTGATTCAAAGGCACAAAATACAACACAACAAGGCACAACGTACAAGGCAACAAACTAAATGCATTCACGATATTAATAACCCCAAATAAAGGTGACCCCCGAGCGAAGAGAATTAGGGGATAAAGAAGAAAAAAGAGAAAAAGATTAAAGAGAAAAATAAAAAACAAAAAGGAGTGCCAAAATGAGATTGGGAAAAGGGAGAGAAGAAAAAAACAAAAAGACAAAAAAAAAAAAGTAAGAGAATGGAATAGAGGTGGGGAAGAGGCTATTTGTATGGGGAGAGCGAGGGATTGGAAATTAGATATATAAGTAGGGTGAAATTTAGACAGTGGGTAGAAAGAAGGAATAGGTAAAATCCAAAGCAGGAATAAGGTAAGAGAAACAGGGCAACAAAAGGGGAAAAGTGAGGAAGAGAGTTTTGGCTTAAGGGTAAATGTGAGCTAGAGAGAAATGATGCTAAAGGAACGATGAAAATAGTGTGTATAACATTAATCCCAAAATAAAATAAAGAAAAATAAAAAAAATAATAAAAAATAAAATGACACTTGAAAAAATGGTAAAAGGATAGCAATAATACTGGTTAAAAAAATGTAGTAATTAAAAAGGTAAAATCAAGTGATGAAAAAAATAAAATAAAAAAATAAAATAGGTTCTTAATGAAATGGTGAAAAAAGAATTAAAATATATATATATATATAAAAATATTCGGAAGTGAAGGTGCTTCAGATCTTCCACTCTTCTTTTTGGCACGCCTCAGTCCTGCCAGGCATTCAGGGGAGTGTTGAACTTCCCTGCGATACACTGTCCCTCCGTGCAGTAAACCACAGACCTGATTTTAAGGCAGCTTGTATTTGTTTACCAGACTGCCTTTATTTGTGATCGCAGAAGAGACAGTTCGTGGCTCTGCCTCTGGGTGGCAGTGTGTCTGGATTGACCTCCGAGGCTATAAGTCCTCTCTATCAGTAGGGTTTTGTTTTTGTTTTTTCCTCTATGGTATTTGGAACTGATTCGGGAAAGACCACTGCCCAGAGCTGGTTCCTTGCCACTGCCCGCTGTTTCCTAGGCTCCCCAAAAAGAACTTTCCCCTACAGGCTCTGCGAATGACCCCAACTGGGGAATCCCATGCACTGGGTTTAATAATCAAATGCACGGATCTAAGGGGAACTGTAACAAGAGCCTGATAGTTGTGCGAATTCGCAAGCCTCCACCTTCCAGGTCTGCGCACAGTCTCCGCGCGCAGTCTCCGCGCGCCCACTCGCCCCTGGCACCAAGCAGCCAGCAGATTGGCAAAGTCCAAGGCTGCTCCTTTACATCCAGTCCAGCTATGGGCTCATTTTTCGCGTTCCCTTCTGCCAGCAGCCCTGTGGGGCCCCTTCCCCACTCGCGGGTCACGCTGGTCCCAACAGCTGCAGACTCTGTGGGGCGCAGATTCTGCCCCGCGCGCACGAGCTTGGTCCTCCCTCCAACCCAAACTGCAAACCGCACCTTTAGGGGATGTCCAACCTTTCCGTGAGAAGAAGCAGTGCTCGTCTGAGTTCAGGCAGTCACGCTGCTTGCGATCCCTTGTTTCCAGGTTAGTAGCTGGTCTCTGGATGCCGGCAACAACCACCCAAGATGGCGCAGTCTCCGCTGCTGAGCTGGCGCACCACGAGAGGCTTCAGCCGCAGTCTCCAACCGTCCTTTTTTTCCTGGGAGTTCTTGGTCTTTCCTAGCTGCAGACAGTCTCTCAGCTGAAAATCCTCTGCCTATTCAGGCTGCATGTTACCCGTTTCAGCTGCTCACCCTTATCTGCTCCAGGACAAGGCACAGGACACGTCCGTTTATACCGCCGCCATTTTTTGCCCCCTCCGTTTTACTATTATTTAATGCTGAGAACAAAGTCTCACAAAAATATGTTGATGAAAAAATTGTTAGCAAAGCCATCGCTAGGTTTTTTATGTTTCTAAAAGGGTCAGGTACTCTGTTCCAAGCACTCAAAATTTCTTGTTCGTAGTTGCACTCTTCTTCATTATTCAAACGATTTCATTCCAGATTTTCAAGTTTTGACCTTAAGTCAACAAACACATGAGTCCAAATGCTACCTTGAAAATCTGCAAGTTGCATCTCGAAATTGTCAATTTGCATCCATTGGAAATCCTTTAATTCCCAAGTACTGTAAACAACTACATCCGGATACTTAATTATTTTAATGGTCTGTTCTAGGCTTCTAAATTGGTCGAATCGTTCACTGAACTGTTCAAATAACGAGTCTACTATATTCTGGTACATAAGTATGGACTCCATTACACTCCTTGTAGTGGCCTTCTTGAAATACTTTTTTATCCGAGGAAAATACTTATAAGTTTTAGTTTCAATATCTTGCTTGAAAATTTTAAGTTTACTTTCAAAGGATTTGATGTATCCAAACATAACATCAATACTTTTGCCAAAACCTTGTAATTTTAAGTTAAGTTCATTCATGTGAACAGAGAGATCTGTAAAAAACATCAAATTGCTGACCCACTTATGATCATTGATCTGAGGAAAGTTTGCCAGATCCTTATTCTCAATCAATACCGTAATGTCTTCAAAGCACTCTACAAATCACTCAAGTACTTTACCTTGATTCAGCCATCTCACATTATTGAACATCAGTAGTCCACTGTAGGTTGAATCAACTTCCTGTAAAAGTGCAGAAAATTCTCGCTTGTGAAGGGGTCAAGAAGCTATAAAATTCACAATTTTTGTTACAACTGACATTAAATCATTCAATTCAGAGAATCCCGATTTGGCACACAACACCTCCTGATGGATAATGCAATGAAAAGGTACATGTGGATGTCTAATAGCGTCTATAAAAAAATTCCGGAATCCCACATTTTTTCCCACCATATTTGGTGCCCCATCTGTTGTGACTGACACAATTTTAGAGATATCAATGTTTAGGTCGCTGAATGTTTTTATAACAACCTTACATATTTTGTTTCCTGATGTACTTATTGGCACTTATTCTAACTTTATCAACTCTTCTCTCATTGTGAGACCATCAGAATTTCTAGCAATAACGACCAACCGAGCATTTGATGTGACATCAGTAGTTTCATCAAGAGAAATTGAAAAATATTTACAACTATTTAAGTCTTTTTTAATTGATGTTGTACATTTTTGTTAAGATCTATTATTCTGTCTTTGATAGTACTTCTACTGAGTGGTAACTCAGAAATTCTTTTAATAATATCATCTTTATTTGTAGAGCATCTTACAAATTTAATGATGGAATTTGATTGACTTTTATAGAGGTGTAGCTGCCTAGAAATGTATTCCTTCCTTTCATCGATACTTTTTTTCAAGAGCTGACAATGATTAGTTTCAAAATGTCTCTTTACATCCCACATTCTGCTTACTGCCGTTTCATTACACAGTTTGCACAATGATCTGTTGTTTCTGTCGACAATCCTGTACATCTCGGTCCATATGTCTTGAAAGGGTCACCTACTGCTACTTCCACTTCCTTTATCATTCAATCTTGCTTTGTTATCTTTTTGCTTCTCCATCACAAGGCTGCAAAAATAAATAAATATAAATCACGGCATTTTTTTAAAAAAGTTGATAGGTTTCTTACCTATTAACTTTTTGCTGTGTTGTTGCACTGACTCCTGGTGGAAAACAATTCAAAGATAGTATGTATAACCAACAAATATATGGTGCTGTAATCAATTATCTGACAGGCAGAATGTCTCATCTAGCACTGTTGCACTGTATATCTTTTTCTTCTAACCCTCCCACTCCTATCTCCTAATGAACATGGCAATCAAGTACGTCTGTTTGCCGAATGCACCCGAATGCACAGGAAGCTTACCCAAGGCACATGTTGACAATAACGAGGCCGTTTCCAGAATTGGGCATTTTGTCACTCGAGTAAAAATAAAATATCATGAGTAAAGATTAATCTCTTTATAGTGCAAATCTTAATCTTTTTATATTAATTTCAATATTGGAACAATGTATCTTGGATGTTTTCACTATGTATCTTTGCTACACAACACCGATGTACGTTTACATCTGATTTTAAATTTGCATTATTGATCATGAGTAATGTGAGTAATAATATTACTTGAGTGATGCCCAACTCTGGCCATTGCGAGAGACAAATATTTGAATTATGCAATTTTTGTCTCTGTCGATGCGTGTCACCCAAAATGAGTTCACGTGTCACCTCTGACACTGATGTCATAGGTTCGCCATCACTGCACTATACCTAAACCTAATCTTAGACTTAGTGCTAACCTTAACACAAGCCCTAACCCTAAACCTAATCCTAACTCTAACCCTTACCCTAGCCCTAACCCTAATTCTTCCTTAATACTAGCCCTGCCCTAAACCTAACCCTAGCCCTAACCTTAACCTTAATCCTATCCTAAACACTAACCCTCACCCTAACCTTACCCCTAAACCTAGCCCTAACCCTAACACTAACTCTAAAACTAGCCCAAAACCTAACAAAAGCCTTAATCCTAACATTAACCCTAACCCTTGCCTTCATGCTAACACTAACCCTAACCCTAGCATTAACCCTAACAGTAGTCCTAACACTAGCCTTAACTCTAAACTTATCCCTAAACTTAGTTAACTCTAGACTTAAACCTAACCTATCCCTAAACCTAAACCAAACCATAGTGTTAGACATAATCTTAACCCTAAGTCTAGCCCTAAATCTAACCCTAGACCTATCTTTAACTATAAGCTTAACCCTAGCCATAGCCCCAAACTTAACATTAACCCAAGTCCTAACCCTAACCCTAACTGTATCTCTAGCCTAACCCTAACACTAGCCCTAATACCTAAGTCTAACACTAGTACTAACCCCAACCCTGTTCCTAATCCTAACCATAGCCCTAGCCCTAACTCTAACCCTAATGCTAACCCTAACCATAGCCCTAAATGTATCCCTAACACTAGCCCGAACCCTAGTCCTAACACTACTAACACTAACACTAACACTAACCCTGTCAGGGCCAGCCTGACAAGGTTGAGCCAGGCTGAGGCAGGGAGGTGGGAATTGAGAAAAGAAAGAAAGACAGGAAAGCGGGATCGGGAGAACTCCAGTTCTTGAGGAACTGAAGCAAGTTTATTAGCCACACAATCTTATTTATACACAACACACTGAGTAGGAGCTCTGTCAAGAGGAATGTATTCTTTGTTCCTCTTAATCTCTAAGGGAGAGACACAGCAGAAGGACAAGTTCTCAGTACAGCATATCTCAGTAAATAGTTACAGACTTCTTGGTAAGCTATGAAAGGCTGTTCTTATTCTACAAAGTTTGCTCTCATTCTACTGATAATCACCATCCAAACTAGTCTGGAAAAACTGTGTGGGTAAGGGTCCCAGCCTTGCTAGCCCCTTCAGGTGCAAGGACCTTGCCAGCTTACATCTGGCCCCCAACATAACCATAGCCATAATGTGAACTATAATTGTAATCCTAAACCTAAACCTAGCTCTAGACCTAAACCTACCCCTAGAAATAACCTAATGATAACACTAAACATAGCCATAACTTTAACCCAACATTTAGCACTAAGCCTAACCCTAGCCCTAAAACTAATCCTACTCCTAGCCCTAAGCTTAACCCAGCCCTAACCCTAATGCTAAACTACCATAACCGTAACTCTAACCCTAACCTAACTCTAGCCCTAACCATAAACCTAACCCTAGTCCTAACCTCAACCCTAATCCTACACCTAAGAATAACCTAACCTTAAATTTAACCTTAGTCATAAACCTAACCTACTCATAACCCAAACGCTAACCCTAGCCCTAACCCTAACCCTAACCTTAAACAAAACCCTAACACTAGACCTAAACCTAACTCAAATCATAAACTAACCTTAAAACTAACCATAAAATATCCCTAAGCTAACTAAAAGATCTAACCCTAACCCTAACTCGAGCCCTAACACTAGTCCTAACACTAAACCTAGTCCTATACCTAACCCTAACTCCAGCTCTAATCTTAACTCTAACACTAGCCCTACCCTAAACCCTAGTCATAACCATAGCACTAACCCAAACCCTAACAATAACCCTAACCCTAACCAGACCCTAACACTAATTCTAAATCTAGCAAAAGCCCTAAACATTACCCAGCCCTAACATGAAACTTAGCCCTAACCCTAAACCTAACCATAGCCCTAAGCATAACCCTATCCCCAGCACCAATCCTAACCCTAACTCTACCCCTAGCCCTAAACATAATACTAGCCCTAACCCTTAGTCTAAACCTAGTCCTACCTAATATTAACCTTAACTTTAAACCTAAACCTAAATCAAACCATAACCCTAATCTTATAACTAATGCTAAAACTAGCCTTAAGCCTAACACAAGCCCTAACCCAAACCCTAACATTAACACTATCCCTAACCCTAATGCTAACCCTAGATCAAGCCGTAACCCAAGTTCTAATGCTAACCCTAGCCCTAATCCTAACCCTAACCTTAACCCTAGTTCTAACCCTAACCATCACCCTAACTGTAACCCTAGTCCAAGACCTAACCATAAATCTAGCCCTAATACTAATCTCATCCTAGTCTTAAACCCAGTTCTAACCCTAACCCTAGCCATAATCTTAACACTAGCCTTAGCCCTTACCCTAACCCCAATCCTAACCCTAACCTTAACCCAAGATTTAACATAATTCAAATCCTAGCCCTAGCGATAACCCTACCTCAACTCTAGCACTAACCCTAACCCTAACCCTAACCATATTCCTAAACATATCTTGCCCTAACCATAAGCCGAAGCCTAGCCCTAGCCCTAGCCATAGTCCTAACCCTAACCCTAACTCTAGCCTAAAGGCCATCTCTAACCCTAAACTTAACCCAATCCATAACCCTAGCCCTAGTGATAAGACTAACCATAATGCTAACCATAAAATAGCTTTAAACCAAAACCTAACCCTAGCCCTAAACCTAATGCTACCAATCCCTAGCTCTAACCCTAACCTTAATTCTAACCATAACATTAGCTTTAACCCTAGCCCTAACCTTAGCCCTAGCCCTAGCTCTAGCCCTAACCATAACCCTAAACCTAACTCTAACACTAAAGCTAACCCTAACTCTCCAGGTGATTCCACTGTGCATCCAATGACCCAGACACTAAACCTAATGCTAACCTAACACAAAGACTAAACCAAACCACAGCCATAAACCTAAACCTAACACTAAAGTAGACATAGCCCTAAATTAAACACTAAAATTAAGCCTGATCCTAATCCTATATCTAGCTCTAATCCTAACATTAACCATAACGGTAACCATGACTATAAACTTAACCTAAACTTAACCCTAGCTCTAGTCTAGCTCTAAACCTAACCTAACTCTAACCCTAACCCTAGCCTTGACCCTAAACCTAACCCAAACCCTAGACTTGACTCTAACACTAACCCTAACTTTAGCCTATTAAGGGCCGGTAGAATACACTTGGCTTAATTTACGTCAGCTGGATTCAGTGTGAGTGCAAAAGCCCCGCCCTGGAGGCAGGACCAGTCAAAGACTGCACACCACCTAGTTTGACTCACCTGCCCAGTGTTAAGGGGATGGATCTCATGATGTCAAAGGCCCTCCCAGATGTGATGTAACTTCCTGTAACTCAAGTATATAATAAAGCAGCTTTTGGAGCTGGCTCTCTCTCTGTGTGCTCTGTTCCTCCAGAGGGTAGGCTCTCTTTGCCTGTCCCTCCTGAGGGCAGGTACCACACCCAGCCCAAGCTTTTAATCTATTTTATGTCTGTCTTTCATTATTTCTTCAATCCTGAAAGCGCCTTCTAGATTGCACGAACCGGTTCAAGTCTCCTTCTCCATGCAGGACATGGGAAGAAGACAGCCCCAGGAAACCGCTTGGTATACTAGCCCATAGCCTAGCCCTAACATTAACTAAACCTAAATGTTAACGTAAGCCTAATTCTAGCCCTATACCTAGCTCTAACCCTTACCCTTACCTTACCTTAACACTAGCTATAATCCTAACTCTAAACATAGCCCTAGCCCTAGCCCTAGCTGATACATAACCCTAATACTAAACTTTGCCCTAACCCTAACCTAAACCCTAGTCATAACCCTAACAATAGGCTTATCCCTAAACCTAAACTTAACTACAGCCATAAACTCAATCGTAAATCTAGGCCAACCCTAACCCTAGCCTTAACCCTCACACTAATCCTAGCCTTAGATAACCTTCACCCTAGTCTTAAACCTAGCACAAATTCTAACACAACCCCTAACCCTAAACCTAACCCTAACCATAACCCAAGGCTTAGTCCTAACATTAAACCTAACTCTAAACCTAGCCTTAAAACTCACTTTAACCCTAGCCCTAACCCTAACAGTAGCCCTAACCCTAACCGTAATCTATCCCTATCCCTAACCCTAACCTTAATCATAACTCTAACCTTAGTCCTAAATCTAACTTTAAAACTAACCCTAGTGCAATCCTTAAACCTAGCCATCACTTTAAACTTAACCTTAACTGTAACCCTAACCCTAACACTAACTTTACCTAGCCTTAACCCTAATCCTAACCTAAACCTAAACCTAATACTGACAGTAGCTCTAACACTAATCCTAACCAAAGTCCTAATGCTCATCCTAACCGTAACATTAACTCTTTTTCCAACTCTAACCCTAAACTTACCCTAACCTTAACCCTAACCCTAGCCTTAGCCCACACACTATCCCTAATCTGGCCCAAACCTTCACCATTAACTCTAACACTAAATCTAGCCCTAAACCTAATCTTAACACTAGCCCTACCCCTAATCCTAATGTTAACCTTAACCCTAGTCCTAAATCTAACCCTGGTCCTAACACTGTCCCTAACAACAATACTAACCCTAGACCTAAACCTAAGCCTAAACCTAACCCTAACACTAGCCCCAACCCAAATGCAAGACCTGACACTAACCCTAAACCTATCCCTACCCTAAGCCTAACCCTAACCTTAACACTAGCCTTAACCCAAACCTTAACCCTAAACCTAATCCTAAACCCAATTCTAATGCTCCAGGTGATTACAATATGCAGGGAAGGACAAAGGCCATATCCCTAAACCTAACCCTAGCCCAAATCCTAACCTTAAACCTAACAGTAACTCTAGCTCTAGCCCAAATCATAACCCTAAAACTACCCTAAACCTAATACTCACCCAAGCTCTAACCCTAATTCTAAATCTAACTATAACCTTAACCCTAACACTAACCCTAGTCAAACCCTAGTCCTAACCCTAACCCTAACCATAAACCTTGCCCTAACCCCATGGTCAGCAAACTGTGGCTCGCGAGCCACACGTGGCTCTTTGGCCCCTTGAGTGTGGCTCTTCCACAAAATACCACATGCAGGCACACATGTACAGTGCAATTGAAACTTCGTGGCCCATATGCAGAAGTTGGTATTTTATGTGCTCTTTGATATCATTTGTGCTCTCTTTTCTCTTCCCTAATTCTCTTTTCTCTGGTGGTCACTTATACTGGGGTTTCTGGTGTCGTGGGTACATTCATGTTTTGTTCCATTTGTGTCGTGTCTTGTCAAGATGAATTTTATCCTGTTTGGCCAATGTGGTAGAGAGCGAGCCACATAAGCAGACCCCTGGAGAAGAGACTCCATCCACGAATGGGTCAATAACACTCCAGACCCAACTACCGAGGCAGGAAAAAGGCAGCAGTGAGGAAGAAAGCATGAGTGAGTGAGGGAGCAAAAGAGGAGTGGTGTGGACATGTGGTGTGTGTGTGTGTGAGAGAGAGAGAATGAGAGAGAGAGAGAGAGAGAGAGAGATAGAGAGAGAGAGAGAGAGTTAGATCCCACAAGACCTTTTGGGGCAGGCTGACTGGGCTTGCCCAACCAGGCAGGCTCTGCTACCATTGCAAACAGTCCCAGAGCAGCCAGCTATTCCACAGAGGCTGCACCTCTTTGAAGGGGAGAGCTGCTGTGACTGGGAGCCCAGCTTCACCTCCATCCAGAGTGCCCTCAGATAACACCCAGGACTCTACTGCCACACCTGCCAGGGACCTGCTGCCTCGGCTGCAGTCCCACAGTCACTGAGACTCCACCCACATCAGGCAAAGGCTCCTATGAGTTCCAAAACATGCTCCCCTCTGGCCAACCCAATGCTTTCGCCCAGGGCACTGCAACCACATGAGCAGCAGCCACATGAGTAGCCCTCCCCCATCTGAGGAGCAGCAGCCCCATGAGCAGCCCGCCCCAGTGCGAGGAGGGGCAGCCTCATGCAACCAGCCCCCATCAGAGGAGCAGCAGCCCCGCAAGTGGCCTGCCCCCATCTGAGGAGTAGCAGCTGCATGCAGCCTGTACCCATCCAAGGAGCAGCAGCCATGTGAGCAGCCCAGCCCCATTGGAAGAGCAGCAGCATGCAAGCAGACTACTCCCGTTAGAGGAGCAGCAGCGTCATGAGCAGCCCACCCCCATCCAAGGAGCAACAGCTGTGTGAGCAGACTGCTTCAGCCAGCCAGAGGAGCCACCGCTGCTACGAGCAGCACCCACCAGAGGAGCCGCTGCCACCTGTGGAGCAGCTGCTGCCACAACAGCCCGAGGAGCAGCCATCACCCAAGGAGCTGCTGCTACCTGAGGAAGAACCCCTGCATGACTTGACACCTAGATTCTTTAGTGAGAGTCAAAATGAGGAGACAAAGAAACCACCAAAAGAAAGAAAAGGAGTAATCACCAGAAAAGTAGCTAAGTGAAATGGAGGCATACAATATATGTCAGAAAAAGAATTCAGAATAAGGGTCATACAGTTCATAAACCAGATTGATGAAAAAATCAACAACTTATGTAAGAATCAAGAAGAAATAAAGAGTGATATACCTGCAACAAAAAAAACACCATGAAAAGTTTCAACAGTAGACTAGTAGAAGCGGAGGACCGAATTAGTGAATTAGAAGACAGGGAAGCAAAACACACCCACACTGAACTGCAATTAGAGAAAAAAAATTAAAAGACGGGAGGAGAGCCAAAGGGAGCTTTGGGACAACATGAAACGAAGCAACATACAAATAATAGGGGTCCCAGGACAACAGGAAGAGGAACAAGGATTAGAAAAACTATTCAAAGAAATATTGTCTGAAAAATTCCCTGAGGTGGGGAAGGAAAAGTCACACAAGCACAGAAAGTCCCAAACAAGATGAACCTGAAAATATTCACACCAAGACACATTGTAATTACGATGGCAAACATTCAGGACAAAGAGAGACTCTTAAAGGCTGCAAGAGAGAGACAGAAAGTTATATACAAGAGAGCACCCATTATATTATAAATAATTTCTCAACAGAAACACATCAGGCCACAAAGGAATGAAAGGACATTTGCAAAGTGATGCAAAGCAAGGGACTAAATCCAAGAATACTCTATTCAGCAAGGCTAACGTTCAAAATTGAAGGGGAAATAATGAGTTTCACAGACAAAAAAAAAAAAAAAAAATGGCTAAGGGAGTTTATCACTACCAAGCCAGCAATGCAAGAAATGCTAAAGGAACTGGTGTAAAAAGAAGACATGAAAAACAAAGAAGGAACACAGGCACAAAATATAAAAATGGCCACAAACAAGTACTTATCAATAATAATTTTAAACGTAAATAGACTAAATGCTCCAATCAAAAGACATCAAGTGGCTTAATGGATAAGAAAAAATGACCCATATATATGCTGTCTATACGAGATCCACCTCAGAGCAAGACTGAAAGTGAAGGGATGGAAAATATCTTTCAGGCAAATGGAAATGAAAAAAAAAAAAAAAAAGCTGGGGTAGCAATACTTATATCTGACAAAATAGACCTCAAAGTGAAGCCCATAACAAGAGATAAGGAAGGCCACTTATTAATACTAATGGGATCAATACAACAAGAGGATATAATCCTGGTAAACATATATGCACCCAATGCAGGAGCACCCAAATATATAAAAGACTTCTTGAAGATATCAAGAGAGAAATCTACAATAATACAATCATAGTAGGGGACTTTAATACCCCATTGACATCACTGGATAAATGTTCTGTACAAAAAATCAGCAAAGAAACAGCAATCCTAAATGGCTCACTAGATCAGATGGATTTAATTGGCATCTTCAGAAAATTTCACCTGAAAGCCATGGAATATACACTCCTCTGAAGTGCACATGGGACATTTTCAAAGATAGACCACATATTGGGTCACTGGCAAAGTCTCTCCAAATTCAAGAAGATTGAAATCATATGAAGTATCATGTCAGACCACAATGGCATAATATTAGAAATAAACTACAATAAAAACAATTCAAAAAATTCAAACATTTGGAAGCTGAATAGCATATTATTAAATAATGGTTGGGCTCCCAAAGAGATCAAAGAAGAAAATATAAACATCCTGGAAATGAATGACAATGAAAACACAACAATATAAAATCTATGAGACACAGTGAAAGCAGTCCCAAGAGGGAATTTTATAGCTCTACAGGCCTACCTCAAAAAGCAAGAAAAAATGGTAATAAATCATCTAACACTACAACTTAAAGAATTAGAAAGAGCACAAGAAAAGCCAGGAGTGAGAATAAGGAAGGAGATAATAAAAATCAGAGAAGAAATAAATGAAATAGAGATAAAAAATTACAAAATATCAATGAAACCAAAAGCTGGTTATTTGAAAGGATAAACAAGATTGATGACCCTCTAGCCAGGCTAACCATGAAGCAAAGAGAAAGGACCCAAATTAAAAAAATCAGAAATAAAAGATGGAAAATAATAACAGACCCCATAGAAATACAAAGGATTGTTAAAAAAATAAAATGAACAACTTTATTCCTACAAACTAAAAAACCTAAAGGAAATGGACATATTCCTAGAAAAATACAACCTTCCAAAACTCAATAAGGAAGAGTCTAAAAGTCTCAGTCAGCTGATAACTATGGAGGAAATTGAGGCAGTTATCAAAAAGCTTCCAGCAAACAAAAACCTGGGGTCAGATGGCTTCAAATTGAGTTTTACAAACATTCAAAGAAGAAATAAAACATATCCTCCTCAGACTATTCCAAAAACTTCAAGAGTAAGGAACACTTCCATGCTCATTCTATGAAGCCAGCATTACCCTAAAACCAAAACCAGAAAAAGATAACACAATGAAAAAGAACTACAGGCCAATATCTTTCATGAACATACTAGTAGATGACAAAATCCTCAACCAAATTCTAGCAAATAGGATCCAGCATTATATCAGAAAGATCATGCACCATGACCAATTAGTATTTATCCTGGGAATGTAAGAATGGTACAATATCCAAAAATTAATAAACGTGATACATCACACAAACAAATTGAGAGATAAAAATCACATATTCATATCAATTGATTCAGAAAAAAGCATTTGACAAAATCCAACACCTTTTCTTGATAAAAAACCTCAGCAAAATGGGAATAGAGGGATCATACCTCAACATAATAAAAGCCTTATATGACAAACCTATAGCCAAAATCATAATCAATGGGCAAAAACTAAAACCATTTCCTCTAACAAGAATGAGACAGGGATGTCCACTTTCACCACTCCTGTTTGACTTAGTTCTGGAAGTCCTAGCCATAGCAATGAGACAAGAAGAAGAAATAAAAGGCATCTAAATTGGAAACGAATGCCTAAAACTGTCATTATTTGCAGATGACATCATACTGTACATAGGAAACCATAAAGACTCCATCAAAAATTACTAGACTTAATAAATGAATTTGGCAATGTAGCAGGATACAAAATTAGCACCAAGAAATCCATGGCATATTTATACACCAATAGTGAACTTACAGAAAGAGAGATTAAAAAAAAATCAATCCCATTTACCATCACACCAAAAAAATTAAGATACCTAGGAATAAACTTAACTAAGGAGGTAAAAGATCTGTACTTGGAAAACTACAGGACGCTGAAAAAGGATATTGAGGAAGAAATAAACAGAAGAAAGAACATACCATGTTCATGGATTGGTAGAATCAACATCATTAAAATGCCCATACTACCCAACGCAATCTATAGATTCAATGCACTACCCATTAAAATACCAAGGGCGTATTTCAAAGACCTAGAACAAACTCTCCAAATTCATCTGAAATTAAAAAAAGACACTGAATAGCTACAGCAATCAATCCTGAGAAAGAAGAACAAAGTAGGAGGGATCTCAATACCAGATATCAAGCTGTATTACAAAGCCACTGTTCTAAAAACTTCCTGGTACTGGACAAGAATATACATATAGACCCATGGAATATAATAGAGAACCCAGAAATCAGCCCAAAAGAACTATGCTTGATTAATATTTGGAAAACTAGGCAAGTACACACAATGGAGTCATGACAGTCCTTCAATAAATGGTATTGGGAAAATTGGGAAGATATCTGCAAAAAAAATGAAGCTAAACCACCAACTTACACCATACACAAAGATAAATTCAAAATGGATAAAGGACTTAATTTTAAGATGGGAAACCATAAAATTCTTAGAGGAATCCACAGACAGGAAAATCTCAGACATATGCTGAAGCAATATCTTCACTGATGCAGCTCTAAGAGCAATGGAAACTAAAGAGAAAATAAACAAATGGAACTACATCAAAATAAAAAGCTTCTATACAGCTACAAAACAACAAGAAAGCTCACTGCATGGGAGAACATATTTGCCAGTGTTATCAATGATAAGGGTTTAATCTCCAGCATTTACAGGGAACTCATACAACTTAACAAAAGGAAGATAAACAACCAAATCAAAAAATGGGCAACGGATCTAAATAGAAACTTTTCAAAAGAGGACATAAGGAAGGCCTAGAGAAGTATGAAAACACGCTCAAAGTCACTAATCACCCAAGAGATACAAATCAAAATGACAATGCAGTATCCTCAAAGTTAATATTAACACTAACCCAAACCCTAGCCCTAACCCTAAACATAACCTAGTGCTAAACCTAGCACTAACCCTAAACCTAACTCTGGCCCTAACCCTAAACTTGGTCCTAACCCTAGCCCTAACCCTAACCCTACCCATAGTGCTAAGCCTAATCCTATCCCTTGTCCTAGCCCTAGCCCTAGCCCTAGTTATAACACTAACCCTAATCTTAACCCCAGACCTAAATATAATCCTAACCCTAGCATTAAGGATAATATAACCTTAGATCTAACCCTAACACTAATCTAGTCCTAACCCTAAGGCTAAACCTAACCGTAACTCTATCCATAGCCCTAAGCCTAAACCTAGCCCTAACCCTAACTCTAGCTCTAACCAAAGTCCTAACCCTAACAGTACAGCTAACCCTTACCCTAACCCAATTGGTAGCTCTAACAATAACCATAAATCTAGCCATAAACCTAATCATAGCCCTACCCCTAGTCCTAAGATTAACCTTAGCACTAACGCTAACCCTAACCCTAACTGTAGCCCTAGTCCTAACAGGAATCATAAACCAAACCCTAACTCTAAGGCAAACCAGAACTCTCAAGGTGATTACAAGTGTGCATGGAAGAACCCAGATGCTATCCCTAAACCTAACCCTAACCCTAACCTTAATCCTATGCCTAGCCTTAGCCCTAACCCCAACTTTAACCCTAACCCTAACTCTCACCATAAACCTAGTCCTAACCCTAGCCCTATCCCTTACCCTAATATTAAGCCTAATCCTAACCCAAGCCCTCGACCTAACCTTAAACCTAACGCTAACCCTATTCTAGCAGTAACCATAAACCTAGGCTTTTCCCATCCTTAACACTAACTCCAGCTTTAAACTTAATTCCAAACTAGCCCTAACAAAAAATCCTATGCTTAACCCTAACAGTAGCCTTAGCCCTAACCTTAGCTCTAGCCCAAATCCTAAACCTAAACCTAACCCTAACCATAACCCTAGGCCTAGTCATCAAACTAACCTTAATGCTAAATCTATACCTAGCCTTAACACTAACTTTATCATTAGCCCTAAACTTAACCCTAGCCCTACATCTAACACCTACCCTAGCCCTAACTCTAACCCTAGCCATCACCTTAAACTTAACCCTAACAGTAATCCTAGCCTAACCATAAACGTAACCCTACCCCTAACCCTAACCGTGGCCTTAGCCCTAACCCTAGCCTTAACCTTCACACTAACCCCTTACCTTAGTTCCAACAGTAATCCTAAAACCTAACACTCATACTAGAACTAGTCCTAGCCCTAACCCTAACCGTAGAATACCTAACTCTAATCCAAGCCTTAGCTCTAACCCCAACCCTAACTTGAACTGTCCAGGTAATTATCATGTGCAGCCAAGGTCACAGAACCTAATCCTAACCCTAACCCTAAACCTAACCCGAAGTCAAATTCTAATGCTCTAGGTGATTACAATGTTCATGGAAGTATGCAGACGCTATCACTAAAGCTAACCCTAAACCCTAACCCCAGCCCTAACCCTACCCCTAACCTGAGCCTTAACACTAAACTTAACCCTAACCCTAACCATAATCTTAATAACCCTAACAGTAGCCCTAGTCCTACCCCTAAACCTATCCATAAACCTGACCCTAAACCTAGCCCTAAATATAATCCTATTTTAACCCTAGTCCTAGCCCTACCCCTAACCCTATCCCTAACACCAACCCTAAATCTAGACCTAAACCTAACCCTAAACCTAACCCTGGACCTATCACAAACACAAGCTATAACCTTGAACTTAACACTAACCCTAATGTTAACCCCAAAACTATCTCTAATCCTAACCCTACCTCTAGCCTATGCCTAACCTTAATATTAGACTTAGCCCTAACCCTAACCCTAACCCTAACCCTAATCATACCCCTATCCCTAACCTTAACCCTAACTCTAGCCCTAACTTTAAACCTATCACTAATCATAAAACTAATAGTAACCCTAACCAAAACCCTAGCCATAACCCCAACCCTATCACTAAATATCACCCTAAACCTTGACATAGCCCTAACCCTAGCCCTATCCTTCACCCTAACCCTACATATAATTTTAAGCCTATCACTTAGGCTAAACCTAACCCTAGACATAACACTAACCCTAACCCTAAACATAGCCCTAACCCTAACCCAAACCCTAAATTTAACCTAACCATCAACCTAACCCAAACCATAATCTTAGCCCTAACACAGACCCTAGCCCTAACTCTAAGCCTTACCATAGTCTTAGCCCTAACCCTAACACTAAACTTAGCACTAGCCCTAACCATAACCATAACAGTAACCCTAGCCCTAACCCTAGCTAGCAATTTAAATTTAACCCTAACCATAACACTACCCTAACTAACCCTAACCTAACCCTAAGCCTAGTCATAGCCCTAACACTCAACCTAAATCTATCCCAAACCCTAACCCTAGTTCTAACTGTAACCCTAACACTAAACCTAGTCCTAAACCTAACCCTAACCCTTGTCATACCCCTAATCCTAGTCCTAACACTAACCTAGTCCTAACCTTATCCGTAAACCTGAACATAATTCTAATTCTACCTCTAAGACTAAACCTAACCCTAGACCTAACTAACCCTATGCCTGGGCCTAACCCAATTCCTAACTCTAACCCTTAACCTAACCCCATGGTCAACAAACTGTGGCTCGTGAGCCACATGCGGCTCTTTGGCCCCTTGAGTGTGGCTCTTCCTAAGCCTTAGGAGTACCCTAATTAAGTTAATAACAATGTACCCACCTATATAGTTTAAGTTTAAAAAATTTGGCTCTCAAAAGAAATTTCAATCATTGTACTGTTGATATTTGGCTCTGTTGACTAATGAGTTTGCCGAGCACTGACCTAACCCTAAGCTGAAACATTAACTTTAACACTAACTCTAATCCTAACCAAATCCCTACACCAACTCTATCCCTTGCCCTAACTCTAACCTTAAATCTAGCCCTAACCATAACCATAATTTTTCCCTAGCCATAAGATTAACCCTAGCTCTAAAACTAACCATAGCCTTAGGCCCAAGTGGAACCCTAAATCTAACCCTAACTCTATGGCTAACCTTAACGCTCCAGTTTATTACAAATGTGTATGGAAGGAACCAGATGCTACCCCTAGAGCTAACCCTAACACAAGCCCTAAACCTAAGCCTACCCTAGTCCTAACCCTAGCCTTAACCCTAATCCTAACTCTAGTCCTATCTCTAACCTTAACCTAATGCTCACCCTAACGCTAAACCAAGGCCTACCCCTAAACTTAACCTTAACCCCAGCTCTAACCTTGACACTAACCATAGCCCTAACACTAACCAAAGCCTTAATTCTAACACTAAACCTAGCCATCACCTTAACCCTAGTCTTAACCCTAGCATGAAATCTGACCCAAGCCCTAATCCTAATACTAATCCTATACCTAGCCCTGAAACTAACCAAAATACTAACTCTAGCTATAGCCCCAACTCTAACCCTAAAACTAGCCCTAAGCATAATCCTCCCCTAACTCTAACCCTAACTCTAAACCTAGACCTAAAGCTATCCCTATCCCTAACCCTAACCCCAGACATAACCTGAACGATAGTCCTCACCATAGCCTTAACTCTAATCCTACAACTAGCCCTAAACCTAACCCTAAACCTAGCCCAAACCCTAACCCTAGACATAATCCTAATGTTAACCCTAACCCTATAACCCTAGCCCTATCTCTAACCCTACTCCTAGCCCTAAGCATAACCATAGCCCTAATCATAATCATAACCATAACAATATTAGCCCAAACCCTAACCCTAATTCTAACCCTAGCCCTAGACCTAACCCTAACCCTACCATAACATTAGTGTTAATGTAAAAAAGCATTCAAACCTGTAAAGAATTTTTGTGAGTTTATTTGAGGCAAACTCTCGACAATTGCAGGGAAGCAATATTTCCATGGATTGGGATAATGCTCCAGAGAATGGTGGTTTCTCATCTATTTTTATACATTGCAATCAAAGGAAGGGATGTAGGTAAGTTACATGAAATTCATTGGTGATAGATTATAGAGGTGGGAGAAAGCAAAGCAGGGAAACCCTTGGGATTGGATAAAAAGTAAAATTATAGACATATACTTAGGTGGGTGCAGGAACAATCTTACCTAATAAAAGAGAAACATGTAAACTGACCGTCCCTCTGCTTTGCCCACCAGCCAATCGGATTAGTATGCAAATTAACCCAATAAAGATGGCAGCTAATTTGCATATGTAGGCGCCCAACGGCCTGGGTCCCAGAAACATCATCGGCATCCACGTCACTCAGAGGTAGGCCCCATGTGGGCCCTAAGCAGCCTAGGAAGGGCCTGAGCCAGGGGCAGAGCAAGTGATCAGAGGGGTCTGGGGGTCCCCTGCCCAGGCCTGAAGCCTGGGCCAGAGGCTGTAGTCCTGGGCAGAGGTGGAGCTGGGGATCGGAGTGAACTACAGAGGAAATACTTTTTCTGATCACTCATTGGCTAAGTTCCCTGTATGTCACTGGTAATATTCTTAGTAACTTGGATAATAAGAATCCAAAAAGGTGATCTAGGGTTTTTCACCACACTCTTGGAGAAAAAAACGAAGGTCCACTGCTGGAGGGCTAAGAAATGTCATATCCTGCCCTAGCTGGTTTGGCTCAGTGGATAATGCCTCGGCCTGCCCACTGAAGGGTCTGGGTTCAATTCTGACCAAGGGCATGTACCATAGTTGCAGGATCCTCCCTGGCCGGGGCCCAGGTCAGGGCTCATGCAGGAGGCAACCAATCAAAGTGTTCCTATCATTTTGATGTTTCGCTCTGTCTTTCCCTTTCTCTTCCACATTCTCTAAATTCAATGGAAACATATCTGGTGAGGATTAAAAAAAAAAAAATAAAGAAAAAAATGTCATATCCTATGAAAGACACATCTTGAAAATGCCTAAAGAAAGTTGTCATTTTTTCATGGCGAAGGAACTGGAGTTCATGTTGATGAAAAAACCTTGGTGGGCTGCGGTGACTGGCAGTGGCTGCAGCAGCGGGGTGATGGGACTGGTGCCTTCCCCTGATCAGCCTGGTCGCCTCCCACAAAGAAATGCCAGACTGCAGCTTAGGCCCGATCCCCAAGGGGACATACCCTGAGGGCTCCCAGTATGTGAAAGGGGGCAGGCTGGGCTGAGGGACCCACCCCCACCCAGTGCATGAATTTCGTGCACTGGGCCCCTAGTTAACAATATAACAATGAAGGAATTTGTGGTATCTGGCCTGGCCCCCAGGCACATTAGGTTGTGCCCCAAGGGGTCCAGAAAAAGGGAAGATACAAGTTACCCAGACATTTCAAGAATATGTTATAGCTGCAAAAAGACAGATACGCTCAGTTAAGGGAAAGGTTGACCTTGTCAGTGAAGATACTAGCCTAGGTTGTAACTACACACCATAACTGCTTTTATTTATTTAAAATTTTTTTTTTAAAATTTCTTTATTGGTTAAGGTATTCCAAATGTGTCCTCATCCTCTCATTAAGCCCCAACCTCCCCCCCACCCTGCACTCATACTCTCATCCCCATGTTGTCCATGTACATATAACTGCTTTTAGTTAAAGTTTAATTTCAGACCATCCCTTGTGGTTACTTTAGGTCTCTGAGTTTGCAAGACCACCATTCAGGCCTTCCCTGAGCTTGTCAGGTTAGCATGTGATCCCTTCCGTCCACACTAGCCATAACCCTAAACTTAACTTTTGCCCTAACCTTAACCCTAATCCTAGCCCTAAGACTAAACCTAACCATAACCTTAACCCTAATCTTAGCCCTAACCAAAACCCTAACCTTAACCCTAGCCCTAACCATAAACCTAGTCCTAACCCAAACCCTATCCCTAGGCATAACCCTAAGGATAACCTTGATCATAGGCATAACTCTAACCTTAGCCCAAGCACTAAGACTAAGCCTAAGCCTAACCCTACCCTAACACCAGCCCTAAACTTAACACTAACCCAAGAGCTAACCCTAACCCTATCTTTAGCCTAACCCTAACACTACCCCTAACACTAGACCTAACCCAAATCCTAACCCTAGCCATAATCATAACACTAACCCCAATGCTACCTAAACACTAGCCCTAACCCTAAACCTAACCTTATCCCAAACATTACCCCCAACACTAACCCTAACTTTAACCCTAATCCTAGCCCTAACCATAACCTTAACTTTAATCCTAACCCTAACCCTAAGCCTAACCCTAACCCTATCCCTAACTGTAAATCTAACCCTAACCCTAATGCTATACCTAACCCTAAACATAGCCCTAAGTTTAACACAAGTCCTAACCTTAACCCTAATCCTAGCCCTAGCCCTAGCCCTAACACTAACCCTAACCCTAACCTTAATTCTAGCTCTAAACCTAATCCTAACTATAAACCTAAAGCTAAGCTATCCCTAAACTTTACCCTAAACAAAACCATCGCACTAGAACTAACCTTAAACCTATCCCAAGTCCTAACCCTAACCCTATACCAACCCTAGCCCTAGTCCTAAACCAAAGCCTAACCTAGTCCTAATCCTAGACCTAACCCTAATCCTAACCATAGCCCTAGCCATAACCCTAACCCTAACACTCACTCTAAACCTAGTCCTAACCCTAAACCAAAGCCTACCCCTAAACCTAAAACTAAACCCCAGCTCTAACCTTAACACTAACCATAGCTCTAACAATAACCCTAACCTTAATCCTGACACTAATCCTAGCCCTACCCCTAACCCTAGAACCCTAGCACTAAATCTAACCCTACTTCTAACTCTAACTATAACTATAGTCCTTGTCCTAACACTAATCAGAATGCTAAACCTAACCATAGCCCTAAACAAAACCCTAACACTAGCCCTAATCCCAGTCCTAAACCAAACCCTATCCCTAGCCAGAACCATAATGATAACCCTAAACCATAACACTAAATCTAACCCTTCAACTAACCCTAAGACTAACCCTCCTCTAACCTTAAACTTAAACCTTGCCCTAGCCCTAACCCTATACCTAGACATATCCCTAACAATTGTGGAGGGCCCTCTGCCAGGGAAGACGTCATGGGCTTTCTTTTAAGTTCAGGTTGATTGAATCCAATGTGTAGGCACAGCCTTACCTTGGGGGCATATCTAACCAAGAGGTGAGAATGCCTCAGCTGGACTCTTCAAAGCCTAGGGGCCAGGAATGGGTTTTAATTATGCAAATACAGTGAAGCACCTGGAATGAATACGACTGGGGCTCACCCAAGCTCCTTTATCTTGAGTTTTGGTGAAACCTCCTGATATTTGGAATATTTGGGCTATAAAATAAATATGCTGCTTTGGTGCTGGGTCTCTCTGTTCCTCCACCAAAAGAGGACAGAAACCCACCCGGACCCAGCTTCTCCCTCTATTTCTGTGTCCTGTCTCTTCATTTCTTTCTCAATCCCAAGTATCTCTACTCAAAGAACTGGTTCACTTTCTCTCTCTCCGTGCTGGACACTGAGAAGGGAGACCCCCCGACATAAACAATAACCTTAACCATAGTCTTACCTTTAACCCTACAACTAGCCCTAAGCCTAAGAATAACCCAAACCCTAGGCCTAACCCAAACCCTATCCCTAGCCATAACCTTAACAATAACCCTAATCATAAACCTAACTCTAACCCTACCCCAAGCCCTAAACTTAAGCCTAACCATAACCCTAACACTAGCCTTAAGCCTAACCCTATCCCTAAAACCAGCCCTAACCCTAGCTCTAACTCTAACACTAAATCTAGTCTAACTCTAGACCTAACCTATCCCTAATTCTAAACCAAACCACACAACTAATCCTAACCCTAGCCCTAACCTTAACCCTAACATTAGCCCTAACCCTAGCCCAAACTGTAGCCATAGCCCTAACTCTAACCATAGTCCTAATCTTAACCCTAGTCCTAGGCCTAACACTAACCCTAACCATAACCATAAACCCCAACCATAGCCATATCCCTAGCCCTAATCATAAAATCTAACCCTAACCATAGTCCTAGCCTTAGCCCTAAATATAACCCTAAAAATAACCCTAACCCTCACCATGGACCTAAACCTAACCCTAGTCCTAAACCTAACAATGACACTATCACCACCCATAATCCTAAACTTAAACCTAATCTTAAAACTCCAGGCGATTACAATGTGCACAGAAGGAAACAGACGCTATCCCTAAAGCTAACCCTAACCCTAGCGCTAAGCCTATCCTTACTTAGCCTAACCCTAAAGCTAGCCCTAACCTTGATCCTAACCCTGGTCCTAACACTAGTTCTAACCCAAACCCTAGCACTAACCCTACCCTAACCCTAAACCTAGCTCTAAATCTAACCATAATCATAACACTATCCCCAGACCTATCCCTAACCCTAATCCTAACCCTAAGCCTAGCCCTAACCCTAAAGCTAACTCTAACCCTAACCCTAACCTTAGCTCTAACCATAACACTAACCTTAACCGTACTCCTAACCCTAACCCTAATATAACACAACCCTAACCCTAACCATAATACTAGCCACAGCCCTAGCTGTAACCATAACCCTAACCCTAGCTTTAACCTTAAATCTAACTCAAATTTTTACCATATTCTCAACCCTAACCCAACCATAAAATCTAACACTAATACTAGAGCTAGCCTTAGCCCTAACCTTAACCCTAATCCTGACACTAACCCTAACCTTACCATAGCCCTAAACATATTCTTAACCATAGCCCTAAATCTAACCTTAACCTTAGACCTAACTGAAATACTAACCCTAGCCCTAATTCTAACACAAATCCTAGCCCAAACCCTAAACTAACCCTAACCTTAACCATAACACTAACCCTAAATTTAGCTCAAACCCTAACCTTAACCCCAACCCTAAAACTGGCCCTAACCCTAACCCTAATCCTAATCCCAGCCCTATCCCAAATCTTAACCATAACACTTACCTATCCATAAACCTAACCCTAACCTGAACTATAACCTTATCCCTAATCCTAACCCTAACTTTAGCCATAACCCTAACTCTAACCCTAGAATTAACCCTAATGATAACCCTAGCCCTAGCCCTAGCCATAGCCCTAACCAAAGTGCTAAGGCTAATACTAACCTTAGCCCTAATCCTAGCCCTAGCCCTAGCCCTAGCTCTAGCCCTAAACTTAACTGTAACCCAAACCCTAGTCCTTAACCTAACCCTAACCCTAGCCCCAGCACTAACCATAACCCTAACCCTCAACATAGCCCTAGACCTACCCCTAACCCTGGACATACCCCTAATGATAAACCTCACCCAACCCGTAACCCTACCCATAAACCAACCCCTAAGCCTAATTATAATGCTCCAGGTAATTAATGTGCAACAAATGACCCAGAAGCTATCCCTTAAGCTAGCCTTTATCCGCATAATAACCATAACCCTTACCCTAACTCTAAATCTAACACCATTCCCACCTTAATCTTAGCCATAACCCTAATGATAGCCCTAGGCCTAACCCTAACTCTCACCTTAGCCCTAGCCCTAAATCTAACCCTAGACATAATTCCAACCCTACCCCTAACACTAACCCTAACCCTAGTTATAATCCTCACCTTAATCCTAACTCTATCCCCAGCCCTAATACTGGTCATAACCTAGTCATAATCCTAACCCTAACCCTAGACCTGACCCTATCTCTACCCTAATCTTAGTCCTAACATTAACCCTAACCTTAACCCTAAACCTAACCCTAATCCTAACCCTAGCCTTAACCCTAAACCTAAACCTAACCCTAGACCTAACCCTAGCACTAACCCTAATGTTAACCCTATTCTTAGCCCTAACACTAAACCTAACCCTAGACCTAACTCTAACATCCCTAGACTTAAACTTAAACTTAATCTTAACCCTAAATTTAGCCCTAACTCTAACCCTATGCCTAATCTTAACATAAATCCAGCCATAGACCTTACCTTAATATTAACAATAGCCCTAACCATAACCCTAGTCTTAACCCTAGACCTAACTCTAACCCTAGCCCTAACACTTTCCCTAGACCTAACCATAGTCCTAACCCTAAAGCTAACCATAACCATAGCCCTAAACAAAACCCTACACCTAGTCTTCAGGCTAATTCTCACCCTAGGCATAACCCTAAGCATTACCCTATTACCAACCCTAGCCCAAACTCCAACCCAATCCAACCCCTTAAACTTAACCGTAACTGTAACCTTATCCCTAACCCCAATACTATAGCTAACTCTAGCCATAGTCCTAATGCTTACACTAACTTTAACCTCAGTTTAAACCTAACCCTAGCCCTATACCTAGACCTAACCCAAACCCTAAAACTAGTGATAATACTAATAATAACGGAAACCCTAGGTCTTGCCCTAACCCTAACCCTAGCCCTAGTCCTAAACCAAATCCTAACCTTATTCCTATCCCTAACCCTAATCTTAACCCTAAACCTAATCCTAGCATAGCCTTAACTCTAACCCTAACCTAAACTTTGCCCCAGCACTAACCCTAACCCTAACCCTAACCTTAAACTTAGCCATTGCCTTAAACCTAACCCTAACCTTAACCTTAGCCCCAGCATTAAACCTAACCCTAGCCCTAGGTGTAACCATAACAATAACACTATTCTTAACCCTAGCCTAACCATAAACCTAATCCTAACACTAGCCTTAACACTAACCCTAACCCTAGTCTATACCTAAACCTAATTGTAGCCTTGACCTTAACCCTATCCCTAACACTAAACTTAAATGTCCAGGTGATTCAAATGTGTAGCTAAGGACCCATGTAAAAACCAGAAACCTAACACAAACCTAATTCTAAGGCTAATCCTAACTCTCCAGGTGATAACACTGTGCATGGAAGGACCCAGAACCTATCACTAAAGCTAACCATAAACCTAAACCATAGCCCTACCCTAACCTTAGACATAACCCTAATGATAAAACTAATCCTAGCTCTAACTCTTACCCTCCATCTAGCCGTAAACCTAACCCTAGTCCTAACCCTAAGCCAAACACTACACCTAACCCTAACACTCCAGGTGATTCCAATGTGCAGCCAAGGACGCAGACTGTAAACCTAATCCTAACCCTCACATAAATATTAAACCAAACCACAGCCATAAGACTAACCGTAACACTAACCCAAGCTGTAGTCCTAGCTTTAACCCTAAACCTAATCCTAATCCTAACCCTATATCTAGCCCTAACCATAACATTAACCCTTAACCCTACCCTAGTCCCAACACAAACCCGACCCCAGAACTACTCCTAGCCCTAAACCTAACCCTAACCCTAACTATGGCCTTAACCCTAAACCTAGTCCTAACCCTAAACATGACCCTAAACCTACTCCTAAACCTAAGCCTAACCCTAATGCACCAGGTGATTACAATGTGCATAAAAGGAAACAGATGCTATCTCTAAAGCTGACCCTAATCCTATTCCTAGCCCTAACCCTAACACTAGCCCTAACCCTAACTCTAACCCTAACCCTAACCCTAGCCCTAAACCTAAACCGAACCCAAATCCTAACCCTAACCCTGGCCCCAGCATTAAATCTAACAACTCTAAATCTAGTCATAACTCTAAACCCATACATAACGCTGACAATAACACTAAACCTAGCCCTAAGCCTAACCCTCACCTTAACACCAACTCAAATCCTAGCACTGACACAGCCACTTGGCCTGGAGGTCAAATCCCCCCTAGTATTAGCTACAACAATCAAGGCTTAACTACAAGACTGCACACAAAGACCACTAGGGGGTGCACCAAGAAAGCATAGCAAAATGAGGAGACAAAGAAACAGGACAAAATTGTCAATGGAAGATATAGAGTTCAGAACCACACTTTTAAGGTCTCTCAAGAACTGTCTAGAAGCCGCCAAAAAACTTAATGAGATCCTCGAGAAATCTAATGAGACCCTCGATGTTGTGATAAAGAACCAACTAGAAATTAAGCATACACCGACTGAAATAAAGAATACTGTACAGACTCCCAACAGCAGACCAGAGGAGCGCAAGAATCAAGTCAAAGATTTGAAATCCGAAGAAGCAAAAAACACACAACCGGAAAAGCAAAATGAAAAAAGAATCCAAAAATACGAAGATAGTGTAAGGAGCCTCTGGGACAGCTGCAAGCGTACCAACATCCGAATTATAGGGGTGCCAGAAGATGAGAGAGAGCAAGATATTGAAAACATACTTGAAGAACTAATGACAGAAAACTTCCCCTACCTGGTGAAAGAAATAGACTTACAGGTCCAAGAAGCGCAGAGAACCCCAAACAAAAGGAATCCAAAGAGGACCACACCAAGACACATCATAATTAAAATGCCAAGAGCAAAAGACAAAGTGAGATTCTTAAAAGCAGCAAGAGAAAGAAACTCAGTTACCTACAAGCGAATACCCATATGACTGTCAGCTGATTTCTCAACAGAAACTTTGCAGGCCAGAAGGGAGTGGCAAGAAATATTCAAAGTGATGAATACCAAGAACCTACAACCAAGATTACTTTATCCAGCAAAGCTATCATTCAGAATTGAAGGTCAGATAAAGAGCTTCACAGATAAGGAAAAGCTAAAGGAGTTCATCACCACCAAACCAGTATTATATGAAATGTGAAAGGTATCCTTTAAGAAGAGGAAGAAGAAGAAAAAGGTAAAGATACAAATTATGAACAACAAATATGCATCTATCAACAAGTGAATCTAAGAATCAAGTGAATAAATAATCTGATGAACAGAATGAACTGGTGATTATAATAGAATCAGGGACATAGAAAGGGAATGGACTGACTATTCTTGGGGGGGGGAAGGGGTGTGGGGAATGCGGGAAGAGACTGGACAAAAATCATGCACCTATGGATGAGGACATTGGGTGGGGAGTGAGGGCCGAGGGTGGGGCGGGAACTGGGAGGAGGGGAGTTATGGGGGGGAAGAAGAGGAACAAATGTAATAATCTGAACAATAAAGATTTAAAATTCAAAAAAAAAAATCCTAACACTAACCTTAACCCTAACCATAGCCATGACCCTAACCCTAACCCAAACACTGGCCCTAGCCCTAACCCTAACACAAACCTTAGCCATAACACTAACCCTAAACATGGCCCTACACTAACCCTAACTCTGAAGGTGATTACAATGTTCATGGAAGTATCCAGAAGCTATGCCTAAAGCAAACCCTAACCCTAAACCTAACCAACACCCTATCCCTAACTCTAACCCTATCCCTAGCCTTAATTCTAACCCTAACCCTAATTAATCCTAGACATAAACCTAAACCTTACCATACCCTTAGCCCTAATCCTAAATCTAACCCTATAACTTACCTTACTCCTAGTCCTAATCCTATTCCTAATCATAACCATGGCCATAACACTAATTCTTGTCCTAACACTAACCCTGACCTTAACACTATACCTAACCCTAACCCTAACCTAACCCTAACCCTAACCCTAACCCTAACCCTAACCCTAACCCTAACCCTAACCCTAACCTAACACTAACTGTCGAGTGTTTCCTTCCATGTCCCGCGTGGAGTAGGGTTCGGTATCTGAAAGAGGAGCCGCACAACAAATTGTTGTGCCCAGATTTCAAGATTCCCAAGAACCCACAGGGAGCCAGCGAGTCCGATGCAAAAGCAAAGAGTCCTTCATTTCGAACTAGTTCGGCTCCCCGACCACACTCACCGATGCAATGGTAGCCCAGTGGCCGAGAGAGAGCGAGGCCTGATGGGATTGTGGGTTTTATATAAGGGCAGGGGAGGGGACTGTGGGCCCCGCCAATTGGCCAGGCGCAAGTCGGGTCTTGTTACACAGGATGTGGTCATATTGATGGCGTGCACTTCCCTTGATTATCATTGGTTAGTCCAGAGAAATCCTGGGTGTGGCCAGCAGAGGCCTGGGCCTCCGGGAAGAAGCCCCCACCAAGCACATGGCTCTGCCCAAAAATGGAGGACCCAGGGCAAGATGGAGGGTGCAGTCCTCGCCCTCCCAAGGGCGAGCTGAGCCCGGGCTCCAGGGGCCAGTCTGGTTGCCAGCGGTCCAGCAGATAGACCAGTTCCAGCCCAGACAGGAAGTCCACATCCTCCGTCTCGTCCCCTGGGGCGCCGGCAATCACCTCCTCCTCCATCTCCTCGGGCAAGGGCACACGCCCAGCGCCGCTGCCGCCGCAGCATGGGGCCAGTCCAGGGGCGGCGGGCGGGTGGCCTGCTCCGGGCTCCCGCCGTGGGCTAGGGAGTCGGTGCCCGAGGCCGCCAGCAGTGTGGTCAGGCTGTGCCTCATGGGCCCAGCAGCCGGCCCACATAGGCCCCGCAATGACTCGCCCTTTCACAAATGAGAGAAAAAGACACGAGATAATTTGGAAATGTCGGGGAGCCAGGCGGGCAAGTCCAACTCAAGGAGAGAGAGACTTTCCCCGATGCTCTGGCCGCTCCAACCTTTTATTTGGTCTGGGGTAGCCCTTAGGGTAAGGAGGTTTGTCTGGGTAGCCCTAGGGTAAGGAGGTTTGTCTGGGGTAGCCCTAGGGTAAGGAGGTTTCAATGACACACAGATTAGGTCATAACATCGCCCTTAGGCAATTTACATGATTAAAGGTAGGGAGGTTGCTTCAGCTATCATTATCTAGATTAACTGGGTAGTACCTAGATTAACTGGGTGGTACACAGCCCTTACCTTTGCTAGGGCTTTCAAATGTTACTAGCTTTGGGGGGGTCTCTGTCTATACTCAGCTAGTGAAGACAGTAAATGGTTTCCGGCACTAACCCTAACTATAGTCCTATCCCTAACACTAACCCGAACATGAGCCATAACCCTAGACCTAAACCTAACAATAATCTTAGCTGTAACCCTAAACCTAACCCTTACCCTACACTTCACCCTAGACCTAACTCTATTGGAAATCTAACACTAACACTAATCCTACATTTAATCCTAGTGCTAATCCTCCTCCTTGCCTATACCTAACCCTAACCCTAGCCCTAGCCCTAATCATATCCCTAACCCTAGCCCTAGCCCGACCACAAACTGGAACATTACATCTAAAACTAACCTTAACTCCATAGGTGATTCCACTGTGTTGCAACAATACAGACACTAACCCTAACCCTAACCTTAAGCATAACCCTAAGCCTAACTCTCCAGGTGATGACAGTGTGCATGGAAGGACCCAGATGCTATCCCTACAGCTAACCCTAACCTTAGTTGTATCCCTAGTCCTAAACCTAGACCGACCTTATCCCTAATCCTAATCCTAGTCCTAACACTAGCCCTAACCTTATCCCTAACCTTAACCCTAAACCTAAACCAAACCCTAACCCTACCCCTAGCCTTAACCCTAACTTTAAACCTAACCCTAACCCTAGCCTTAATGCGAAACCTAAACCTAACCCTAACCCTAGGCCTAGCCCTAACACTAACCCTAATGCTAACCCTATCCTCACCCCTAACACTAAACCTAACCCTAGACCTAACCCTAACTTATCCATAGACTTAAACTTAATCCTAACCCTAAATTTAGCTTTAACCCTAACCCTAACACTAACCCTAGCCATAACTGGAGCCTAGCCATAACTTTAAACCTATGCCTAACCCTAGCTCTAGCCCTAAACCTAACACTAACCCTAGTCCTAACCCTAATTCTAACCTTAACCCAAACCTTAATTCAAAACTTAACCCTAACTCTTCTGGTGATTACAAGGTGCATGGAAAAACCCAGATATTATAACTAACCCTAATCCTACCCCTAACCATAACTATAACTCTAGCGCTAACCCTGACCCTAATCCTAACATAACCTTATCCCTAATCTTAATCTAAATCTAGCCCTAACCCTAACTCTAGCCTTAACACTAGCTCTAAACTTAACCCTAGCTCTAATGCTTGGTCACCCAACCCTAGTCCTAACCACAACCATAGCCCTACACAAAATTCTAACTCTAGCTTTGAGGCTAACCCTCACCCTGTATCTAACCCTAACCATAACCTAGCCCAAGATGTAATTCTAACTCTAACATTTGCCCTACCCTAACCCTAGCCTAACCCCAACCCTAAAGCTAATTCTAGCCCTAGCGCTAACTCTAGTCCTAAACCAAACTTTAACTCCATCCCTAAACCTAACCCTAGCCCTAGCACTATCCCTAACCCTAAAACTAGCCCTAGCCCTAACCCTAGCCCAAGCCCTATTCCTAACCTTAACCCTAGTCATAACCATAACTCTAACCCTAAACCTAGCCTTAACCCTAACCCTAGCCCAAACCTTAAACCTATCTCTAGCATTAACACAAACACTAAACCTAGCAATAGCCCTAATTCTAACACTAACCCTAACCCTAAGACTAAAACTAACCCTAGCCTCACCCCTAACACTAAACCTATGTCTAGCCTAACCCTGAACCTAAACCTAACCCTAAATTTAACACCAACCCTATACTATAGCCCTAAACCTAATCCAAATATATCCTTGGGACTAGCCATAACACTAACTTGAACACCAACCCTATCCATAGACCAAACCCTAATGTGGGAAACTGTTTATTCCCTTCACTATCTGATAAGCGTAGACAGAGAACCCCCCGAAGGCTGGGTGCCTTTGAAGTCCTAGCAAAGGTCGGAGCTAGGCGCCACCTCTGTTTGTCCAGACAGTGGTAGCTGAAACTACTCCCCCATTTATTATTATGTAAATCCTTGCTGATGGGCTAGTCTGCTTGTTACTAGGGGGTCACCTGCCTAAGGGCTATGCTATGGGTGCATCCCAGATCAATAAAAGCTTGGTGAGGCCTGAGCACGGAGGAAGTCCTTTGGGACTTGCCGCCTGGTCCCCCAATATTGCAAAATTATCTCGTGTCTTTGTCTCTCATTTGTTGTGCGGCTCCTCTTTCAGATACCGAACCCTACTCCATTCAGAACGTGGAGGGAGTCTTACACGACACTCTAACTCTAACCCTAACCCTAAATTTAACCTTTGCCTTATCTCTAAACCTAACCCTAACATAAAACCTAACGCTAAACATGGTCCAAATTCTAACACTAGTCCTAACCCTAATTCTGAACAAACACTACCACTAACTCTAAACTAATCCTAACCCTAAGACTATGCTACCCCTAGCCCTAACATTAACCCTAACTCTAGCCCAAACCCTAACCAATCTTAATCCTAAGCCTAGCCCTAACCTGATTACTAACATTAGCCCAAGCCCTATTCCTAACCCTAACACTAACCCTAGCCCTAACCAAAACCCTAACTCTAGCCTCAGTGCTAACACTAAACCTAACTATAGTCCTAACTTTAAACTAATCCTTACCCTAACCCCAAACCTAAACAAATCCTTAACCCTAACCATAATCAAACCCTACCCCTACCCCTAGCCCTAATACTAACTCTAACCCTAACCATAAGTTAACCCTACACCTAAAACTATCCCTAACCCTAACACTAACTCTAACCCAAACCCTAAACCTAACCCTAGCCTTAGTCCTAACCCTAAAGTGTAACCTAACCCTAGCCCAAACCCTAACCCTAAACCTAAACCTAGCCCTAACCCTAACGCCAAAGATAACCCTAACCTTAATGCCAAAGATAACCCTAACTGTAGATATAGTCCTAAACCTACCACTAACCCTAAGCCTAAACCAAATTCCTCAGGCAATTATAAAGTGCATGTAAAGACCCAGATGGTATCCCTAAAGGTAGACCTAACCCTAGCCTTAACTCTAAGCATAATCCTAGGCCTAGCTCTAACCCTAATCACAGCCCTGAACTTAGCACAAACTCTAACCCTACTCTAACCCTATCCCTAAACTTAACCCTAATTCTATTCCTAAGCTTAACCCTAAGCCTAGCCCTAAAAGTAACCCTAATCCTACTCTCAACCCAAACCTTAGCTCTTACGTTAGCACTAACCCTAGTCCTAGCCCTAAACATGAACCTAAACCTAACACTAACCCTAAATCTAAGCCTAACCCTAGTCTATACCTAATCCTAATTTTAGCCTTAGCCCCAACCCGAAATCTAATTCTAATACTAACCTTAACTGTCCAAGTGATTCCAATGTGCAGCAAAGGACAAAGGTGCTAACTGGAAACCTAACCCTGAACCTAACTCTAAGGCAGTGATGGTGAACCTTTTGAGCTCGGCATGTCAGCATTTTGAAAAACCCTAACTTAACTCTGGTGCTGTGTCACATATAGAAATTTTTTGATATTTGCAACTATAATAAAACAAAGACTTATATTTTTTATATTTATTTTATATATTTAAATGCCATTTAACAAAGAAAAATCAACCAAAAAAATGAGTTTGTGTGTCACCTCTGACACACGTGTCATAGGTTCGCCATCACTGCTCTAAGGCTAACTGAAAATCTCCAGGTGGTTACAATATGCATAGAAGGACACAAAGGCTATGCTTAAAGCTAACATTAAGCCCTAGTCCTAATCGTAACTCTAACCCTTGACCTAACTGTAACCATAAACCTAGCACTAATACAAACCCTAACCCTAACTCTAGCCCCAGCACTAGCCCTAGCCCTAACCATAGCCCTATCCCAAACCATAAGTCTAACTCTAGCCCTACAATTAACCCTAACCTACCCATAACTCTAACCATTACCCTAATCCTCAATTTAACACTTGCCTTAGACCCAACTTTAACCCTAACCGTAATCCAAACCCTAACCCTAGTGCTAACATTAACCTTGACCCTAACACTAGCCTTAACCCTACATTTAATAGTAGTCCTAACCCAAACCCTAACACTAAACTTAATGCTGAGTCTCCAGGGGATTCCAATGTGCCACCAAGGACCCAGTCTCTAATCCTAATCCTAACCCTAACACAAACATTAAACTGAACCACAGCCATAATCTTGAGCATAACTCTAAACCTAGCAATAGCCCTAAACTTAACCCTAAAATCTACTCCCAATCCTATATCTAGCCCTAATAATAACCCTATATCTAGCCCTAAGCATAACACTAACTCTAACCCTAACCCTAACCCTAGTCCTAACCCTAAACCTAATCCTAGCCCTAGCCCTAACCTGAGCCCTAACCATAACACTAAACCTAACCCTTTCACTTATCTCAACCTTAACCCTAACCTAAAAATAAAACATCCTATCTAATACAGAGGTAATATGCAAATTGACCACCACTCCAAGACACAAGATGGCCGCCCCCATGTGGACACATGATGGTCAGCAGGGGAGGGCAGTTGTGGGTGATCAGGCCTGCAGGGGAGGGCAGTTAGGGGCAATCAGGCTGGCAGGGGAGGGCAGTTAGGGGTGACCAGGCTGGTAGGGGAGGACAGTTAGGGGTGACCAGGCCTGCAGGGGAGGGCAGTTGGGGGAAACTAGGCCTGAAGGGGAGGGCAGATAGGGGTGACCAGGCCGGCAGGGGAGGGCAGTTAGCGGCAATAGGGCTGGCAGGAGAGCAGTTAGGCATTGATCAGGCTGGCAGGGGAGTGGTTAGGAGGTGATCAGGCTGGAAGGCAGAAGCGGTTAAGGACAATCAGGCAAGCAGGCAGGTGAGCGTTTGGGAGCCAGCAGTCCTGGATTGTGAGACGGATGTCTAACTGCCCGTTTGGGATTGGGCCTAAATGGGCAGTCAGACATCTGTTGAGGGGTCCCAGATTGGGGAGGGTGAAGGCTGGGCTGAGGGACATGCCCCCCCATGCACGAATTTCATGCACCAGGCCTCTAGTAAGACTAATAATGGAGCTAGCCCTAGGCCTAATCCTAACCCTAGCCTATACCTAACCCTAATCCTAAACTTAGCACTAAACTTGAAGTTAACATTAACTGTAACCCTAACTGTCCAGGTGATTACAATGTTAAGCAAAGGACACAGGTACAAACCCTAACCCTAAACCTAAACCTAAGCCTAATTCTAACGCAGCAGGTGATTGCAATGTGCATGGAAGGACACAGACGCTATCCCTCAACCAAACCTTAACCCTAACCCTAATCCTTCAACATGGCCCTAACACTAACTCTTGTCCTAACCCTAACCCTGACACTAACACTACCCCAAAACCTAAACCTAACGACAAGACTGACCCTAATGCTAAAGATGATTACAATGTGCAGGGTAGGACCCAGACCCTATCCCTAAAGCTAACCGTAACCCTAACATAGCCCAAACCCTCACACTAACCCTAAAGCTAGCCCTAACCCTAGACCTAACCCTAACAATAGCTTGAATGCTAATCCTAACCCTAGACTTAGCACTAACTGTTAACCTAACCCTAAACATAACCCAAGCCCAAGCACTAACCAAACCCTAAACTAAACCAAATCCTAAACTAAACCAAACCCTAGTCCAAGCCCTAAACCTAACCCTAAGCCTAACCCCAGCCCGAGCAGTAAACCCAACCATAAACTAAACCTAATCCTAGCCCAAGACCAAAACCTAAGCCTAACCAAAACCATAACCCTAACTTTAAACCTACACAAAGCCTTAAGCCTAAACCTAGGCCTAATCCCATCCCTAACCCAAACCCTAATTCTAGCCCTACCATAGTTTTTCTCCTAAGCCTTAACTTAAGCATAAACTTAGCCATAACCTTAACCATAATCCAAACTCTCATCCTAACACTAGCCCTAGCCCTAACCTGAACACTAAGCCTAGCCCCAGCACTAACTCTAAACTTAAACATAGATGTAGTCCTAAATTTAGACATAATACTAATCATAACCCTAACCCTCACCCTAACACTGGCCCTAGCCCTAGCCTACACTTATCCCAGGCCTAACTCTAAACCTAAACATGGCTCTAACCCTAACCCTAAACCTGAACCTAACACCAGTCCTAACTCTAAATATAACCACAACCCTAGCCTCAACCCAAATCTTAGTTCTTACTCTAGCCCAATGGTCAGCAAACTGCGGCCCCTTGTGTGTGGCTCTTCCACAAAATATCACACACACGCATGCACATACAATGCGATTGAAACTTTATGGCCACACTCAAGGGGCCAAAGAGCCACATGTGGCTTGCGAGCCGCAGTTTGCCAACCACTGCCATAGCCCTAAGGCTAGAAATGTATATGGAACACTTGAATTACATGTAAATAGATCCTAAGTATAAAAAGGGCAGTGTAAATACACTGAATACACGTTCACACAGCTGTGTAATGACCAGTATACTGATAACAGTTTTCATTCCGGTTCAATTAGATGGTGTTTCTAAAGGAAACTAGTTGAAATCGTTAAGAATTCAAGCTTAAAGAGCTCAGAATACTATGTGAATGTGGTTATTACACTAAGAAATCACAATGATAGACCCAGGAATTGTCTAGAAATGCATATGGAACACTTGAATTACAAGTAAATAGTAGCTTAATATAAAAAAGACAGTGTAAATACACTAAAAACATGTTCCAACAGCAAAGAAATGACGAGTATACTTTTTACAGTTTTAATTACAATTCAATTAGAAGGCATTCTAAAGAAAACTAGCTAAATTCTTAAAAATTCAAGCTTATAGAGGTCAGAACATTATGTGAATGTGGTTATTACTCTTAGAATGCATAATGATAGACACTGGGATAGTCTAGAAATGTATATGGAACACTTGAATTACAAGGAAATAGAACCTTAATATAAAAAAGGCAGTGTAAATACGATGAAAACACCTTTCAACAGCAGTGAAATTACAAGTATACTGTTTACAGTTGTATTTCCAGTTCAATTAGATGGGGTTTTAATGGAAACTATTTTAAATTCTTAAGAATTCTAGCTTATAGAGATCAGAACACTATGTGAATGTGGTTATGATTCTTAGAATGCACAATAATAGACACTGGAATTGCCTAGAAATGTATATGGAACACTTGAATTACAAGTAAATAGAAGCTTAATAAAAAAAAGGGCAGTGTAAATACACTAACAACTCATGTTCAAACAGCAGGGAAATGATGAGTATACTGTTTACAGTTTTAATTACGGTTCAATTAGATGGTATTTCCAAAGGAAACTATTTTAAATCTGTAAGAATTCAAGCTTATAGAGCTCAGAATACTATGTGAATGTGGTTATTAGTCTTAGAATTCACAATGATAGACACTGGAACTGTCTAGAAATGTATATGGAACACTTGAATTACAAGTAAATAGAACATTAGTATATGAAGGGCAGTGTAAATACACTGAAAACTTGTTCAAACAGCTGTGAAATGATAAGTATACTGTTAACAGTTTAAATTCAAGTTCAATTAAATGGCGTTTCTAAAGGAAATTATTTAAAATCATTAAGAATTCAAGTTTATAGTGCTTAGAATACTATGTGAATGTGGTTATTACTCTTAGAATTCACAATGATAGTCACTGGAGTTGTCTAGAAATGTACATGGAACACTATAATTACGAGTAAATTGAACCTTAATATAAAAATAGCAGTGTAAATACACTCACAACTCATGTTCAAACATCTGTAAAATGTCGAGTATACTGTTTACACTTTTAATTATGGTTCAATTAGATGGTGTTTCTAAAGGAAACTGGTTGAAATTGTTAAGAATTCCAGCTTAAAGAGCTCAGAATACTATGTGAATGTGGCTATTACTCTAAGAAATCACAATTATAAACCCTGGAATTGTCTAGAAATGTATATGGAACACTTGAATTACAAGTTAATAGAATCTTAATATAAAAAAGGCAGTGTAAATACACTGAAAACATGTTCAAACAGCTGTGAAATGACGAGTATACTGTTTACAGTTTTAATTCAAGTTCATTAGATAGTGTTCTAAAGGAAACAAGTTAAAATTCTTAAGATTTCAAGTTTATAGAGCTAAGAACATTATGTAAATGTAGTTATTACTCTTAGAATTCACAATAATAGACACTGGAATTTTCCAGAAATGTACATGGAACACTTGGATTACAAGGAAATAGAGCCTATATATAAAGAGATCAGTGTAAATACACTGACAACTCACATTCAAACAGCTGTAAAATAATGAGAATATTGTATAAATTTTAATTCCGGTTCAAGTAGATGCCGTTTCTAAAGGAAACTAGTTAAAATCCTTAAGAATTCAAGCTTATGAAGCTCAGAACACTATGTGAATGAGGTTGTTACTCTTAGAATTCTCAATGATAGACCCTGGACATGTCCACAAATGTATATGGAACACTTGAATTACAGGTAAATAGAACCTTAATATAAAAAGGCATTGTAAATACAATAAAAACACGTTCAAACATCTATGAAATCACCAGTGTACTTTTTAAAGTTTTTTTTAAAATTTTTTCATTGATTTTTTACATAGAGGAAGGGAGGGGGATAGAGAGAAACATCGATGAGAGAGAAACATCGATCAGCTGCCTCCTGCACACCCCCTACTGGGTATGTGCCCACAACCAAGGTATATGCCCTTGACCAGAATCAAACCTGGGACCCTTCAGTCTGCAGGCCGATGCTCTATCTACTGAGCTAAACAAGTTAGGGCCTTTTTAAAGTTTTAATCACAGTTCAATTAGATGTTGTTTCTAAAGGAAAATAGTTGAAATCCTTAGGAATTCTAGCTTATAGAGCTCAGAACACTAAGTGAATATGGTTATTACTCATAGAAATCACAATGATAGCCTCTGGAATGTCTAGAAATTTATATGGAACACGTGAATTAGAAGTACATAGAAACTAAATAAAATAGAGCAGTGTAAATATACTGTAAACACGTTGAAACAGCTGTGAAATAACGAGTATACTGTTCACAGTTTTAATTCCGGTTCAATTAGATGGCGTTCCCAAAGGAAACTAGTTTAAATCATTAAGAATTCAGGTTATAGAGCTTAGAACACTATATGAATGTGGTTCTTACTCTTTGAATTCACAATAATAGACACTATAATTGCCCAGATATGTATATGGAACACTTGAATTACACGTAAAATAAACCTTAATATAAAAAGAGCAGTGTAAATACACCGAATACACATTCACACAGCTGTGTAATGACCAATATACTGTTAACAGTTTTCATTCCCGTTCAATTAAATGGTGTTTTTAAAGGAAACTTATTGGAATCGTTAAGAATTCAGGCTTAAACAGCTCAGAATACTATGTGAATGTGGTTATTACACTGAGAAATTACAATGATAGACCATGGATTGGTCTAGAAATGTATATGGAACACTTGAATTACAAGTAAATAGTAGCTTAATATAAAAAGGCCGTGTAAATACACTAAAAACACATTCCAACAGCAGAGAAATGATGAGTATACTATTTACAGTTTTAATTACAGTTCAGTTAGAAGGCGTTGTAAGAAAACTACTTAAAATTCTTAAAAATTCAAGCTTATAGAGCTCAGAACATTATGTGAATGTGGTTATTACTCTTAGAATTCACAATGATAGATCCTGGAATTGTCTAGAAATGTAAATGGAACACTTGAATTACAAGTAAATACAAGCATAATATAAAAAAGGCAGTGTAAATACACTGAAAACTGGTTCAAACAGCAGTGAAATGATGAATGTACTGTTTACAGTTTTATTTATGGTTCAATTAGATGGCGTTCTAAAGGAAGATATTTAAAATTCTTAAGAATTCAAGCTTTAATAGCTCAGAAAACTATGTGAATGTGGTTATTATTCTTAGAACATTAGTATATGAAGGGCAGTGTAAATACACTGAAAACTTGTTCCAACAGCTGTGAAATGAGTATACTGTTTACAGTTTTAATTAAGGTTCAATTAAATGGCATTTCTAAAGGAAACTTGTTAAAATTCTTCAGAATTCAAGCTTATGGATCATAGAACAATATGGGAATGTGGTTATTACTTTTAGATTTCACAAGAGTATGCACTGGAATTGTTCAGAAATGTACATAAAACACATGAATTACAAGTAAGGAGAAACTTAATATAAAAAAGGCAATGTAAATACACTGAAAACATGTTCAACCACCTATGAAATGACGAGTATACTAATTACAGTTTTAACTCTGATTCAATGAGATAGCGTTTCTAAAGGAAAGTAGTTGAAATCCTTAAGAATTCAAGCTTAGAGAGCTGAGAACATTATGTGAATGTGGTTATTACTCTAGAAATCACAATGATAGACACTGGAATTGTCTAGAAATGTATATGGAACACTTGAATTACAAGTAAATAGAATCTTAATATAAAAAGGGCAGTGTAAATACACTGAAAACACGTTCAAACAGCTGTGAAATGACGAGTATTCTGATTACAGTTTTATTTCCAGTTCAATTAGATGGCGTTTCTAAAGGAAAGTAGTTGAAATCCTTAAGAATTCAAGGTTATAGAGCTCAGAACACTATGTGAATGTGGTTATTACTCTTAGAAATCACAATGATAGACCCTGGCATGTCTAGAAATTTATATGGAACATGTGAACTACAAGTACATAGAACCCAAATAAAAAAGAACAGTGTAAATATACTGTAAACACGTTGAAACAACTGTGAAATGATGAGTATATTGTTTACAGTTTTATTTCCGGTTCAATTAGATGGCGTTCCCGAAGGAAACTAGTTTAAGTCATTAAGAATTCAAGCTTATAGAGCATAAAACACTATGTGAATGTGGTTATTACTCTTTGAATTCACAATAATAGACACTGTAACTGCCCAGATATGTATATGGAACACTTGAATTACACCTAAATAGAACCTTAATATAAAAAGAGCAGTGCAAATATACTGTAAACAGGTTGAAACAGCTGTGAAATGATGAGTATACTGTTCACAGTTTTAATTCCGGTTCAATGAGATGGAGTTTCAAAAGGAAAGTAGTTGAAATCCTTAAGAATTCAAGCTTATAGAGCTCAGACCATTATGTGAATGTGGTTATTACTTTTAGAAATCACAATGATAGACCCTGGAATTTCTAGAAAGGTATAGGGAACACTTGAATTACAAGTAAATAGAGCCTTAATATGAAGAGGTCAGTGTAAATACACTGAAAACTCATGTTCAAGCAGCTGTAAAATTACAGGTATGCTGTTTACACTTTTAATCCGGTTCAATGAGATGGCATTTCTACAGGAAACTACTTAAAATGCTTAAGAATTCAAGCTTATACAGCTCAGAACACTATGTGGATTTGGTTATTACTCTTAAAAATCAGAATGATAGACCCTGGAATTGTCTTGAAATGTATATAGAACACATTAATTACAAGTGAATACAACCGTAATATAAAAAAGCATTGTAAATGCACTGAAAACACATTCAAACCACTATGAAATGACAAGTGTACTGTTTAGAGTTTTAATTCCAGTTAAATTAGATGGCGTTTTAAAGGAAGGCTTTTGAAATCCTTATGAATTCAAGCTTATTGAGCTCAGAACACTATGTGAATGTTGTTATTACTGTTTGAAATCACAAGGATAAACCCTGGAATTTTCTAGCAATGTATATAGAACACTGGAACTACAATCAAATAGAGCCTTAATATAAAGAGGCCAGTGTAAATGCACTGACAACTCATGTTCAAACAGCTGTAAAATAACGAGTATACTGTTTACAGCTTTAATTCAGTTCAATTAGATGGCCTTCCTAAGGAAACTAGTTAAAATTCTTAAGAATTCAAACTTATAGAGCTCAGAACACAATGTGAATGTGGTTATTACTCTTAGAATGCAAAATGATAGACACTGGAATTATTTAGAAATGTATATGGAACCCTTGAATTACAAGTAAATAGAGCCTTAATATAAAGAGGTCAGTGTAAATACACTGACAACTCACCTTCAAACAGCTGTAAAATAACAAGTATACTGTTTACAGTTTTAAATCCGGTTCAATTAGATGGCATTCATAAAAGATAGTAGTTGACATCCTTAGAAATTCCAGTTTATAGAGATCAGAACACTATATGAATGTGTTTATAACTCTTAGAAATCACAAAGATAGACACTGGAATATTCCAGAAATGTATATTGGACCCTTGAATTAAAAGAAAATAGAACGTTATTTTAAAAAGAGCACTGTAACCACACTAAGAACTTTCAAACAGCTGTGAATGATGAGTATAGTATTAACAGTTTTAATTCCTGTCAATTAGATGGCGTTGCTTTAGTAAACTTGTTCCAATCCTTAAGAATTCAAGCTTATAGAGTTCAGATCACTATGTGAATGTGGTTATTGCTGATTAAATACACAAAATTAGACACTGGACTATTCTAGACATATATATGGAACACTGGAATTACAAGTAAATAGAACCTAATTATAAAAAGGGCAATGTAAATACACTAAAAACAGGTTCAAACAGCTGTGAAATGAAGACTATACTATTTACAGTTTTAATTCCCGTTCAATTAGATGGCATTTCTAAAAGAAACTAATTAAAATCCTTACGAATTTAAGCTTAGAGAGCAAAGAACACTATGTGAATGTGGTTATTTCTCTTAGAATTCACAATAATATACACTGGAATATTTCAGAAATGTGTATGGAACACTTGAATTACAAGTAAATAGAAACTTAATATAAAAAAGGCAGTGCAAATACACTGAAAACATCTACTAAAAGCTGTGAAATGAGTAGTATACTGTATACAGTTTTAATTCCGGTTCAATGAGATGGAGTATCTACTGGAAAGGAGTTGAAATCCTTAAGAATTCAAGCTTATAGAGCACAGAACACTATGTAAAAGTGTTTATTACTCTTAGATCACAATGATAGACACAGGAGTATTCCAGAAATGTACATGGAACACTTAGTTACAAGTAAACAGAGGCTTAATATAAAAATGGCAGTACACTGACAACTCATGTTCAAAGAGCTGTGAATTGATGAGTATACTGTTTACAGTTTTAATTCTGGTTCAATTATATGGTGTTTCTAAAGGAAAATACTAAAAATAAGTAAGAATTCGAGCTTATAGAGCTCAGATCACTATGTGAAAGTGGATATTACTCTTAGACTTCAAAATACTAGTCATTGGAATTTTTCAGAAGTGTATATGGAACACTTGAATTACAAGTAAATAGTTCCTTTATATAAAAAGGGCAGTGTGAATACATTGAAAACACGTTCAAACAGCTGTTAATGACGAGTATACTGTTTAAATTTTCAATTCCTGTTCAAGGAGATAGCGTTTATAAACAATAGTAGTTGAAATCCTTTAGAATTCACGCTTATAAAGTAAAGAACACTATGTGAATGTGGTTATTACTCTTGTAATTCACAGTAATAGACACTGGGATTTTCCAGAAATGTATATAAAACACTTGAATTACACAAAAATGGAACCTTAACACATTGTTTGTGGGTAGTTTTTATTGTGCGCTAACAGGTGGCACGGGCCATTTTTGCTAATTTTTTGCACAGATGGCAACGTTCAGTAAAATTATGATAACTTTAGTTTATGTATTTATACATTACCCACATTCTACCGCTAGTCTATAAAAAATGTATTAATACGTGTCCCACGCTCTACTACCAGTCAATGTAGAACGTATAAGTAAAATGTATAAGTACGTTTCCCGCATACAATGTGTTAATATAAAAAGGGCAGTGTAAATACAATGAATACATGTTCAAACACCTGTAAAATGATGAGTATTCTGTTTACAGTTTTAATTCCCGTTCAATTAGATGGCATTTCTGAAGAAAACCAGTTAAAATCCTTAACAATTCAAGCTTATAGAGCAATGAGCACTATATGAATGTAGTTATGACTCTTAGAATTCACAATAATATACACTGGAAAATTTCAGAAACATATATGGAACATTTGAATTACAAGTTTATAGAACCTTAATGTAAAAAGGGCAGTGTAAATACACTGAAAACACCTACTAAAATCTGTGAAATGACTAGTACACTGTTTACAGTTTTAATTCCAGTTCAATGAGATGGAGTTTCTAATGAAAAAGAGTTTAAATCCTTAAGAATTCAAGCTTATAAAGCACAGAACGCTATGTGAAAGTGTTTATTACTCTTAGAAATCACAATGATAGACACTGGAATATTCCAGACATGTATATGGAACACTTGAATTACAAGTAAACAGAGGCTTAATATAAAAAGGGCAGTGTAAATACAGTGACAACTCATGTTCAAACAGATGTGAAATGTCGAGTATGCTGTATACAGTTTTAATTCCGGTTCAATTACATGGCAATTCTAGAGGAAACTACTAAAAATTCTTAAGAATTCAAGATTATAGAGGTCAGATCACTATGTGAAAGCGGTTGTTAGTTTTAGAAATTACAATAATAGTCACTAGAATTTTCCAGAACCGTATATTGAACACTTCAATTACAAGTAAATAGAACTTTAATATAAATGGGCAGTGTGAATACACTGAAAACACGTTCAAACAGCTGTTAAATGACAAGTATACTGTTTACATTTTTAATTCCTGTTCAAGGAGATGGCGTTTATAAAAAATACTAGTTGAAATCCTTAAGAATTCAAGCTTATAGAGAAAAGAACACTATTTGAATGTGGTTATTACTCTTATAATTGACAGTAATTGACACTGCAATTTTACAGAAATGTATATAAAACACTTGAATTATAAGGAAATAGAACCTAAATATAAAAATGTCAGTGTAAATACAATGAATACACGCTCAAACAGTTGTAAAATGACGAGTATACTGATTACAATTTTAATTCGGGTTCAATTAGATGGCATTTCTAAAGGAAACCAGTTAAAATCCTTAACAATAAAACTTTATAGAGCAAAGAAAACTATATGAATGTAGTTATGACTCTTAGAATTCACAATAATATACACCAGAATATTTCAGAAATGTATATGGTACACTTGAATTACAAATAAATAGAAAATTAATATAAAAGGGCAGTGTAAATATACCAAAAACACTTACTAAAAGCTGTAAAATGGCTAGTATACAGTTTACAGCTTTAATTCCGGTTCAATGAGATGATTTTTTCTAATGGAAAGTAGTTGAAATCCATAAAAATTCAAGTTTATAGAGCACAGAACACTATTTGAATGTGTTTATTACTCTTAGAAATCACAATGAGAGACACCGGAATATTCCAGAAATGTATATGGAACACTTGAATTACAAGTAAATAGAGTTTTAATATAAAAAGAGCAGTGAAAATACACTGAGTATGTGTTCAAACAGCTGTGAAATGTCGAGTATACTGTTTACAGTTTTAATTCCGGTTCAATTAGACGGCCTTTCTATAGGAAACCCGTTAAAATCCTTAAGAAGTTAACCTTATACAGAAGAGAACACTATGTGAATGTAGTTATGACTCTTAGAATTCACAATGAAAGACCCTGAAATTGTCTAGAAATGAATATGGAACACTGGAATTACAAATTAATAGAACCTTAGTAGAAAAATGGCAGTGTAAATACACTGATAACAACTTCTAAAAGTTGTGAAATGAGTATTATACTGTTTAAAATTTTAATTCCGGTGAAATGAGATGCCCTTTCTAAAGGATAGTAGTTGAAATCTGTAAGAATTCAAGATTATAGAGCTAATAACACTATGTAAATGTATTTATTACTGTTAGAATTCACAATAATAGACACTAGAATATTCAAGAAATTTATATGGAACAGTTCAATTACAAGTAAGTAGAACCTTATGTAAAAAGGGCAGTGTAAATACACTGAAAACATGTTCCAAAAGCTGTGAAATGACGAGTATACTGTTTAGAGTTTTAATTACATTTCAATGAGATAGCGTTTCTAAAAGATTGTAGCTGAAATCCTTAAGAATTCAAGCTTATAGAGCTCAGAACAATATGTGAATGTGTTTATTACTCTTAGAAATCACAATGATAGGCACTGGAATATTCCAGAATGTATATTGGAACACTTGAATAACAAGTAATAGAGCCTTAATATAAAACGGTCAGTGTAAAGGCACAGACAACTCACTTTCAAACAGCTGTGAAATGATGAGTATACTGTTTACAGTTTTAATTCCACTTCAATTACATGGCGTTTCTAAAGGAAACTACTAAAAATTCTTAAGAATTCAAGCTTGTAGAGCTCAGATCACTATGTGAAAGTGGTTACTACTCTTAGACTTCACAATAATAGTTACTGGAATTTTCCAGAAATGAATATTGAAAACTTGAATTACAAATAAATAGAACCTTAATATAATAAGGGCAGTGTGAATAAACTGAAAACACATTCAAACAGCTATTAAATGAGGAGTCTACTGTTTACAGTTTTAATTCCGGTTCAATTAGATGGCGTTGCTATAGGAAACTAGTTACAATCCTTAAGAATTCAAGATTATAGAGCTCAGATCACTATGTGAATGTGGTTATTACTGTTAAAATTCACAAACATAGACAATGGATTAGTACAGACATGTATATGGAACAATTGAATAACAAGTACATAGAACCTTATTATAAAAAGGGCAGTGTAAATACACTGAAACACGTTCAAACAGCTGTGAAATGACGAGTATGCTGTTTACAGTTTTAATTCTAGTTCAATGAGATGTTAGTTGAAATCCTTAAGAATTCAAGCTTTTAGAGCTCAGAACACTATGTGAATGTGTTTATTACTCTTAGAAATTACAATTATAGACAATGAAATATTGCAGACATGTTTATGGAACACTTGAATTACAAGTAAACAAAACTTAATAATAAAAATGTCAATGTGAATACACTGAAAACTCGTTAAAAGAGCTGTGAAATGATGACTGTACAGTTGACAGTTTTAATTCCAGTTCAATTAGATGGCGTTGCTACAGAAAACAAGTTACAATCCTTAAGAATTCAAGGTTATAGAATTCAGATCATTACGTGAATATGGTTATTACTCTTAAAATTTACAAAAATAGACACTGGATTATTACAGATATGTATATGAAACACTTGAATTACAAGTAAATAGAAGCTAATTATAAAAACGGCAGTGTAAATACACTGAAAACATGTACATACAACTGTGAAATGATAAGGATACTGTTTACAGATTTAATGCCGGTTCAATGAGATGGCGTGTCTAAACAAAAGTAGTTGAAATCCTTAAGAATTCAAGGTTATAGAGCTCAGAACACTATATGAATGTGTTTAATACTCTTAGAAATCACAATGATAGACACTGGACTATTCCAGAAATGTATATGGAACACTTGAATTATAAGTAAATAGAAACTTAGTTGAAAAAGTGCATGGTAATACACTGAAAAAATGTTAAAACAGCTGTGAAATGATGAGTATATTGTTTACAGTTTTAATTCTGGTTCAATTAGATGGCGTTGCTATAGGAAACTTCTTACAATCCTTAATAATTCAAGCTTAGAGTTCAGATCACTATGTGAATGTGGTTACTACTGTAAAAATTCAAAAGAATAGATGCTGGATTATTTCAGACATGTACATGGAACACTTGAATTACAAGTAAGTAAAATGTAATTATAAAAAGGACAATGTGAATACAGTGAAAACACGTTCAAACAGCTGTGAAATGATGACTATACAGTTTACAGTTTTAATTCCAGTTCAATTAGATGGCCTTGCTATAGGAAACAAGTTACAATCCTTAAGAATTCAAGGTATGGAATTCGGATCACTATGTGAATTTGGTTATTACTGATAAAATTTACTAAAATAGAAACTGGATTATTACAGACATGTATATGGAACACTTGAATTACAAGTAAAGAGAAGCGAATTTAAAAAACGGCAGTGTAAATACACTGAAAACATGTGCATACAACTGTGAAATGACGAGGATACTGTTTACAGTTTTAATTCCCATTCAATTAGATGGTGTTTCTAAAGATAACGAGTCAAAATTCTTGAGAATTCAAGCTTATAGAGTTCAGAACACTGTGGAATTGTGGTTATTACTCTTAGAAATTACAATGATAGACCCTGTAATTGTCCAGAAATGTAAAAGGAACACTTGAATTACAAGTAAATAGAAGCTTAATATAAAGAGGGAAGTGTAAATACACTTAAAACACATTCAAATAGCTGTGAAAAGATGAGTATACTGTTTACTATTTTAATTCTGGATCAATGACATGGTGAATCTAAAGTAAAGAAGTTCAAATCCGTAAGAATCTAAGCTTATACAGCTCAGAACACTATGTGAATGTGGTTATTACTCTTAGAATACACAAGTATGGACCATGGAATTGTCTAAAATTAGATATGGAACACTTGAATTTCAAGTAAATAGAACCTTAATATAAAAAGGGCAGTGAAAATAGACTGACAACACGTGAGATGATGTGCATACTGTTTACAGTTTTAATTCCGGTTCAATTAGATGGAGTTTCTAAAGGACACAATTAAAAATCCTTAAGAATTCAAGCTTACAGAGCTCAGAACACTATATGAATGTGCTTATTACTCTTAGAAATCACAATAATAGACATGAAATATTCCAGGAATGTATATGGAACACTTGAATTACAGGTAAATAGAACCTTAATATAAAAACGGCAGTGGAAATACATGAAAACACATTCAAACAGCTTTGAAATGATGAGTATACTTTTACAATTTTAATTTGGGATCAATTACATGGCGTTTCTAAAGGAAACTAGTTAAAATTCTTAAGAATCCAAGCTTATAGAGCTTAGAACACTATGGGAATGTGGTTATTACTCTTAGAAATCACAATGATAGACGCTGGAATATGGAACACTTATATTACAAGTAAATGTAAAAAGGGCAGTGTAAATACACTGAAAACATATTCATACAGCTTTGAAATTACTGGTATACTGTTTACCGTTTTAATTCTTGTCCAATTAGATGGCGTTTTAAAAGCAAAGTAGTTGAAGTCCTTAAGAATTCAAGCTAAAGCAGCTCTGAACACTATGTGAATGTGGTTATTACTCTGAGAATTCAAAATAGGATATTCCAGAAATGTATATGGAAAACTTGAATTAAAAAAAAAATAGAACCTTAATATAAAAAGGGTAATGTAAATACACTGAAAACAGGTTCAAACAGCTGTGAAATGATGAGTATACTGTTTACTGTCTTAATTCCAGTTCAATTAGATGGCCTTGCTATAGGAAGCTACTTACAATCCTTAATAATTCAAGCTTATAGAGTTCAGATCACTATGCGGATGTGGTTATTATGGTAAAAATTCAAAAGAATAGACACTGGATTATTTCATACATGTACATGGAGCACTTGAATTACAAGTAAATAGAACGTAATTATAAAAAGTACAATGTAAATACACTGAAAAACGTTCAAACAGCTGTAAAATAATGACTATACAGTTTTCAGTTTTAATTCCGGTTCAATGAGATGATGTGTCTAAACAAATGTAGTTGAAATACTTAAGAATTCAAGGTTATAGAGTCCAGAAATGTATACAGAACTCTTGAATTACAAATGCATAGAACCTTAATAGGAAAAGGGCAGTTTAAATCCACTGAAAACACGTTCAAAGAGCTGTAAAATGACGAGTATACTGTCTAATTTTATAATTCCGGTTCAATGATAATGGCGTTTCTAAAGGAAAGACATTGACGTCCTTATTAATACAAGCTTACAGAGCTCAGAACACTATGTGAATATGGTTATCACTCTTAGAAATCACAATGACAGACACTGGAATTGTCAAAAAATGTATATGAAACTCTTGAATTACAAGTAAATAGAACCTTAATGTAAAAAAGGGCAGTGTAAATACACTGAAATCAAGGTCAAACAGCTGTTTTTTGATGAGTGTACTGTTTACAGTGTTAATTCCGTTTCAATTAGATGACGTTTCTAACAGAAACAAGTTAAAATTCTTAAGAATTCAAGATTATAGAGCTTCGAACACTATTTGAATGTGGTTATTACTCTTAGAATTCACAATAATAGACACTAGAATTGTCCAGAAATGTATATGGAACACTTGAATTACAAGTAAATAGAACCTTAATATAAAAAGGGCAGTTAAATACACTGAAAACACGTTCAAGCAGCTGTGAATGACGAGTATACTGTTTACAGTTTTAATTCTGGTTCAATTAGATGGAGTTTCTAAAGAAGACTAGTCAAAATCTTTAAGAATGAAAGCTTATAGAGTTCAGAACAATATGGGACTGGTTATTACTCTTAGAATTCACAATAATAGACACTCAAATAGTCCATAAATGTATACGGAACACTTGAATTACAAGTAAATAGAATCTTAAATAAAAAGGGCAGTTAAATACACTCAAAACACTTTCAAACAGGTGTGAAATGACAAGCATACTGTTTACAGTTTTAATTCTGGATCAATGGGATGGCGTTTCTAAAAGAAAGAAGTTGAAATCCTTAAGAATTCAAAGTTACAGAGCTCAGAACACTATGTGAATGTGGTCATTACTCTTAGAAATCACAATGATAGACCATGCAATTGTCTAGAAATGTAAATGGAAAACTTGAATTACAAGTAACTAGAACATCATTATAAAAAGGGCAGTGCAAATACACTGACAACATGTTCAAACAGCTGTGAAATGATGAGTATACTGTTTACAGTTTTTATTCCGCTTCAATTAGATGGCATTTCTAAAGGAAACTAGGCAAAATCCTTAAGAATTCAAGCTTATAGAGGTCATAACCATATGTAAATGTGGTTATTACTCAGAAATCACAATGATAGACCCTGTAATTGTCCAGAAATGTAAATGGAACACTTGAATTACAAGTACATAGAACATTAATATAAAGAGGGCAGTGTAAATACACTGAAAACACAATAAAACAGCTGTTAAAATATGAGTATACTGTTTACAGTTTTATTTCCGGTTCAATTAGATGGTGTTTCTAAAGGCATCTAGTCAAAATTCTTGAGAATTCAAGCTTATAGAGTTCAGAACACTATGGCAATGTGGTTATTACTCTTAGAAATCATAATGATAGACCCTGTAATTGTCCAGAAATGTAAATGAAACACTTGAATTACAAGTAAATAGAAGCTTAATATAAAGAGGGCAGTGTAAATACACTTAAAACACATTCAAATAGCTGGGAAAAGTTTAATATACTGTTTACAGTTTTAATTCTGGATCAATGACATGGCAAATCTAAAAGAAAGAAGTTGAAATCCGCAAGAATTCAAGCTTATAGAGCTCAGAACACTATGTGAATGTGGTTACTCTTAGAATACACAAGTATGGACCATGGAATTGTCTAAAATTAGATATGGAATACTTAAATTTAAAGTAAGTAGAACGTTAATATAAAAAGGGCAGTGTAAATACACTGAAAACGCGTTCAAAGCTGTGAAATAGTGTATATTGTTTGCTTTTTTAATTCTGGTTAAATTAGATGGAGTTTCTAAAGAAAACTAGTAAAAATCCTTAAGAATTCAAGCTTAAAGAGTTCAGAACATTATGGGAATGTGGTTATTACTCTTAGAATTCACAAATATAGACACTGGAATACTCCAGAATTGTATATGGAACACTTGAATTACAAGTAAATAGAACCTTAAATTAAAGGGCAGTTAAATACACTGAAAACACGTTCAAACAGCTGTGAAATGAAGACTACTGTTACATTTTTAATTCCAGTTCATTGAGAATGTGTTCCTAAAGGAAAGTAGTGGAAATCCTTACAAATCCAAGCTTATAGAGCTCGGAACACTATGTGAATGTGCTTATTATTTTTAGAATTCACAATAATAGACACTGGAATTGTCCAGAAATGTATATGGAACTCTTGAATGTCAAGTAAATAGAACCGTGATATAAAAAGGGCAGTGTAAATACCATGAAATCAAGGTCTAACAGCTATTACATGACAAGTATACTGTTTAAAGTCTTAATTCCATTTCTATGAGATTGGGTTGTAAAGGAAAGCAGTGGAAATCCTTAAGAATTCAAACTTTTAGAGCTGAGAACACTATGTAAATCTAGTTATTACTGTTATAAATCACATGGATAGTCCATGGAATTGTCTAGAAATGTAAATGAACACCTGAATTACAAGTTACTAGAACCTTAATATAAAAAGGGCAGTGCAAATACACTGAAAACACATTCAAACAGCCTTGAAATGACGAGTGTACTGTGTGCAGTTTTAATTCAAGTTCAATTTGATGGTGTTTCAAAGTAAACTAGTCAAAGCCTTAAGAATTCAATCTTATAGAGCTCAGAACAGTATGTGAATGTGCTTTTTACTCTTAGAATTCACAATAATAGACACTGGAATTGTACAGAAATGTATATGGAACTCTTGAATTACAAATATATAGAACCTTAATACAAAAATGGCAGTTTAAATACACAGAAAACACGTTCAAAGAGCTGTTAAACGATGAGTATACGTCTATTTTTATAATTCCGTTTCAGTGAGATGGCATTTATAAAGGAAAGAAGTTGAAGTCCTTAAGAATAAAAGCTTACAGAGCTCAGAACACTATGTGAATGTGGTTATCACTCTTAGAAATCACAATGACAGACACTGGAATTGTCCAGATATGTATATGGAACTCTTGAAATACAAGTACGTAGAATCTTCATATTAAAAGGGCAGTGTAAATACACTTAAAGCACGTTCAAACAGCTGTGAAATGACAAGGATACTGTTTACAGTTTTAATTCCAGTTCAATTAGAGGGCGTTTCTAAAGGAAACTAGTCAATGCCTTTAAGAATTCAATCTTATAGAGCTCAGAATACTATATGAATGTGGTTATTACTCTTAGAAATCACAATAATTGACACTGGAATTGTCCAGAAATGTATATGGAACTCTTGAATTAAAAATACATAGAACCTTAATATAAAAAGGGCAGTTTAAATCCACTGAAAACACGTTCAAAGAGCTGTAAAATGACGAGTATACTGTCTAATTTTATAATTCCAGTTCAATGAGATGGCGTTTCTAAAGGAAAGACGTTGACGTCCTTATGAATACAAGCTTACAGAGCTCAGAACACTATGTGAATATGGTTATCACTCTTAGAAATCACAATGACAGACACTGGAATTGTCGAGAAATGTATATGGAACTCTTGAAATACAAGTAATTAGAACCTTCATATAAAAGGGGCAGTGTAAAAAAAAAACGAATAAAAAAAATTAAAAAAAGGGCAGTGTAAATACACTGAAATCAAGGTCAAACAGCTGTTTTTTGACAAGTGTACTGTTTACAGTGTTGATTCCGTTTCAATGAGATGGCGTTTCTAACAGAAACTAGTTAAAATTCTTAAGTATTCAAGCTTATAGAGCTCAGAACACTATGTGAATGTGGTTATTACTCTTAGAAATCACAGTGATAGACTCTGTATTTGTCCAGAAACATAAGTGGAACTCTTGAATTACAAATATATTGAACATTATTATAAAAAGTGCAGTGTAAATACACTGAAAACACGTTCAAACAGCTGTGAAATGACAAGTATACTGTTTACAGTTTTAATTCCGGTTCTGTGTTAGTTCATGTTAGTTTTAAGGTTTGAGTTAAAGATATGTTAGGTTTTGAGTTAAGGCTCGTGTAACATTTAGGGTTAGGGTTAGAATTATGATGGATTTTATGATTAGGGTCAGCATTAGAATTAGTTTAAGATAAGATTGGATTTAAATTAATGTTAAAGTTAGGGTAAGGGTTAAGACTACAGTTAGGATTAGAGAATTATGTTTAGTGTTAGGTTGTGAGTTATCATTATGGTTCAGGGTAAGATTAGATTTAGAGATAGTGTTAGGTTAATATTGGGGTTGAGTTTATGATTAGAATAGGGTTAGGTGTAGGGACAAAGTTAGGTTTAAGTTTAGTGTTTGAATTTAAATTAAGTTAGTTTGAGGTTCATGGCTAGGGTTAGGACTAGATTTAGTGTTAGGGTGGAGTTTTTTATTGCATTTATTCTTAGTGTTATATTATCAGCAGCTTTGAGTTTAACATTTAAATTTAAATTAGGTTGAGGAGCAGGGTAATGGTAATGGTTAAAATTAACCATTGAATTACAAATTTATAGAACCTTAATATAAAAATGGTAGTTTAAATACACAGAAATCACGTTCAAAGAGCTGTTACATGATGAGTATACAGTCTACTTTATAATTCTAGTTTTAGGGTTAGACTTTGAATTAGAGTGAGGGTTGAATTTATAATTAGGCTAATGGTGGTTGCTAAGATTTAAATCTTAGATTTAAGATTAGGATTTGGATTTAAATTAGGTTTGGGGAGAAACCAAGATGGCGGCATAGGTAAACACCGGAGATTGCTGCCTCGCACAACCACTTCAAAAATACAACTAAATACAACTAAAAGACTGAATGGACATCACCCAGAACCACAGGAAGGCTGGCTGAGTGGAAATTCTACAACTAGAAGGAAAGGGAAAAGCATACCGAGACTCAGAGGAGGTGCGGTGTGGAAGTAAATTGCAAAGTTGCGGAGGTGCATGTGGAGCGGGCTGGCAGCTGAGGGCACAGTTGTCTTTTTCAATCAGTAGGGAGTCTCAGGCTCTGAGCTACAGTTCTAAGCGAGTCTCTGGGGACCCAGACTCAAACGGGAGAAGCGGGGCTGTCTGGCATTGGTCCGAACATGTGGGCAGCTTTCTCTCTGAGGTACTTGCAGCAATTGCTGGGACACTGAGAAGCAGAGCCTCTGAGGACAGGACTGAAAGTAGCCATAACTGCTCACTCCCCCCTGCCCTGTTGATTGCCTGGGACCCGCCCTGCCCACAGAGGCATTTGCTGGATAGCCTCAGGCAAAGGCTAGATTAGCACCTCCCTAGAGGACAGAAGTTCTCCCGCTGCAGACACAGCTGATTCTCACAGCCAGTTGGCCTGGAGGTCAAATTCCCCCCAGTGTTACCTACAACAATCAAGGCTTAACTACAACAAGACTGTGCACAAAGACCACTAGGGGGTGCACCAAGAAAGCATAAAAAATGTGGAGACAAAGAAACAGGACACAAATGACAGAAATGAAGGAAAGAAAACTGCTGGATATAGAGTTCAAAACCACCCTTTTAAGGTCTTTCAAGAACTGTCTAGAAGCGGCTGATAAATTTAGTAAGACCCTCGAAAAGACTGGTGAGACCGCCAATAAATATAGTGGGATCTTCAAGAAATCTAATGAGACCCTCGATGTTGTGACAAAAGACCAACTAGAAATTAAGCATACACTGAATGAAATAAAGAATATTATAGAGACTCCCAACAGCAGACCGAGGAGTGCAAGAATCAAGTCAAAGATTTGAAATGTGGAGAAGCAAAACACACACAACCGGAAAAGCAAAATGAAAAAAGAATCCAAAAATACGAAGATAGTGTAAGGAGCCTCTGGGACAGCTGCAAGCGTACCAACATCCGAATTATAGGGGTGCCAGAAGATGAGAGAGAGCAAGATATTGAAAACATACTTGAAGAACTAATGACAGAAAACTTCCCCTACCTGGTGAAAGAAATAGACTTACAAGTCCAGGAAGCGCAGAGAACCCCAAACAAAAGGAATCCAAAGAGGACCACACCAAGACACATCATAATTAAAATGCCAAGAGCAAAAGACAAAGAAAGAATCTTAAAAGCAGCAAGAGAAAGAAACTCAGTTACCTACAAGGGAGTTCCCATACAACTGTCAGCTGATTTCTCAACAGAAACTTTGCAGGCCAGAAGGGAGTGGCAAGAAATATTCAAAGTGATGAATACCAAGAACCTACAATCAAGATTACTTTATCCAGCAAAGCTATCATTCAGAATTGAAGGTCAGATAAAGAGCTTCACAGATAAGGAAAAGCTAAAGGAGTTCATCACCACCAAACCAGTATTATATGAAATGCTGAAAGGTATCCTTTAAGAAGAGGAAGAAGAAGTAAAAGGTAAAGATACTAATTATGAACAACAAATATGCATCTATCAACAAGTGAATCTAAAAATCAAGTGAATAAATAATCTGATGAACAGAATGAACTGGTGATTATAATAGAATATGGGACATTGAAAGAGAATGGACTGACTATTCTTGGGGGGGGGAGGGAAGGGGTGTGGGGAATGCGGGAAGAGACTGGACAAAAATCATGCACCTATGGATGAGGACAGTAGGTGGGGATTGAGGGCAGAGGGTGGGGTGGGAACTGGGAGGAGGGGAGTTATGAGGGGAAAAAGAGGAAAAAATGTAATAATCTGAACAATAAAGATTTAATAAAAAAAGAAATTAGGTTTGGGGTTTGGTTTAGAATTAAAGTTGATTTTAAGTTACAGTTAGAATTAGGTTGAGAGTAAAGTTAGGTATAGGGTTTGTTGTGCCCAGATTTCATGATTCCCAAGAACCCACAGGGAGCCAGCAAGTCCGATGCAAAAGCAAAGAGTCATTCATTTCAAACCTAGGTTTGGCTCCCCTGCCACACTCACCGATGCAACGGTAAGCTCCAGTGGCCGAGAGAGAGAGAACTCTATGTGGAGAGAGCTTTTATAGGGGGTTGGGGTAAAGGGAGGAGAAAAGACTGTGGGCCCTGCCGATTGGCCAGGCGCGAGTCGGTGTCTCATTACACAGGATGTGGTCATAGTGATGGCGTGCACTTCCCTTGACTATCTTCCGGGAAGAAGCTTGCTGAGCACATGGCCAAGTTAAGATGGAGGGCATAGCCCTTACCCTGGGGCAAGGTGGAGGGCGTAGCCCTTATCCTGGGGCAAGGTGGAGGGCGTAGTCCTCGCCCTTTCATTCCCCCCTTGTCTTGGAACTTCCGGCTCAATCATGAGACGGACTGCATTTCTATTCCACCGTTGCTAGAGGCCCATACTGGGCACACAGAACTATCAACTGAACTATCCCTATAAGCTTAACAAATGGCCCGGTGGAAGGGAAAGAACAACTTCTATTGAAACAGGATTTTTCTTCTTAAAATTCCTCCATGACTATCAAAAAGCCAAATCAAGATTCCTGATGTTTGCATAAACACAACAAGAATGGTAACTGACTACCTTTGCTGGAATTTCATGGTTGAACCTTAATGTGCCCCGTAGGGCCAGGAAGCCAAGCCATCCAGCTGCCATCAGGCCTGCCTGCAGTATCTGCTGAGTTAGGTGAATCCCTCACCTGTAGCAACTCCACCTGAGCCCATGCTCCAGGCTTTAAGGCCCATCTCAGTAGCCCTCCTACTTGTTGCGGCCCAGAGTGTGTGGGGGTTCCGCAGGGATGCAGAGGCATCTTTACTGCTCCCCTTCTACTCTTACCAACCGCCAGTGATGGTAGGGCATGGGCCTGACGCTCCAGCGCCAGCCATCTTCAGGGCTCCCAAGCAGGATACCAGGCTTTCTTCGTGGCATTCTTAGTGGCTTCAAGTCTTTAGAGTTCAGACAGGGCTCTTTAAAACATGATACTCCAGTCAAAGTTTTCCGTTAATAAAACCACTATTAGGAATCAGTCTTATTGTATCTATGCAAAGCCTGATATTTGCCATGACTTATTTAGCATTGCCAGATTTCGGAGGAATTACATAAGGAGAAAAACATACTGATCTGCTCTACCTTGCTAATTCCTTTTAAAACCTTCTTTCTATGTATAACTATGCCTCAGACCTTCTATTCTAAACAGGCTTTTTCCAGCTTTACTAACCCTGACATGGGCATGGTGACTCAGGTCTGCAAGATAGTATTACAGGCTGCCAACTGTTAGCTGTCTCTCAACAGAGACCAAAACCTGATGGGCACCCTTCCCTGCCCAGCTGGGCACCTGCCCTCTTGGCAGCTAGGCACCCTTTACTTTTGGGGGTCACCCCACACAGCTCCCTTCCAGGACAGCCAACATACATTCAAACCTGCAAAAGAATCAAAGGTTAATATAACATATCAATACAATGAAACATAATATTGGCATCATGGCTGCTTCAGGCAGCCAAATCTTCTGCTACTAAACATGTGATCCTATAAATTGTCCTTGTCTCTTTGGATCCATGTCCATGAAGATGCAGGCATTATTACACAGTATTGTGGGGGCTCCTGGTGACAGGAGTGATCCCAAGTCATGTTACCGGCATCAGGCAGGTCGAGCACGCCGTAGCTTGAGCTTGAGCGGGTTGCGTTGATCTCCATCGATGCTCCATTTGGTGATGAAGTCTTTCAGGATGGACCCAGGTCACGACGCCGTCTACCTTGAGAGCGGTGGAGGTCGTCAGCACCACAGTGTAGGGACCCTTCCAACGTGGCTCTAGGATCTCCTGGTGGTGCCTTCTGACGTGGACCCAATCTCCTGGTCTGTGCTGATGAGGAGTTGGGGTTGGGCTGGTCGCGGAGGCGCGGCCAAATGTTCTCGTGCACCCTCTGGAGCCCTCTCAAGGACAGAGATTGTTAAAGAAAAGCCACCCAGTCCTCGCCAGTCTCCGAGTCAGACAGATTCCTCCTCTCTTGGAGAACTTCAAAGTCCTGATGGCTTCTAGGTAACCCTGTTTATCAGCTACAGCGCTCTGCTTTTTTTTTGGCCTTTCTATCAGTTCCCTTTGTGGCAGAGCAGCAACCAGGCCTCTTTCAAGGGAGTGCGTTAGAAGTGGGTATCAGCCCCTCCTTTGCTAGCAGCAACAGGTACCAGACCCTTGCAGTACATTTGACCAGCTTCATTCCCGCTCACATTTACAGATTCTAAGGCCCATTGTTTTCCTTTAACCAGCAAGCTAAATGACACTGGCCTGTATTATTTAATTCAGCACAGGCAGGGGGAAGGGCCCATGGAATCTCTGCCCTGAGGAACTGTGAGCCCCACCCTTAAATGTCCCAATCAGACTAGAAAAGCCACAAATACTTTTTAAATCTACCCCAGAATTCCAAAATCTCAACCCAGCACCAAATATCACATAGCAAATCAAAGTTCCCAGCAAACAAACAAACAGAGATGTTTACTAGTTAGGCGGGCCTAATCCACCTCTGACAGAGAGCAAGCGCTCTTGGGGCAAGCGTGTGCCTTTTTTTCCCACAGACTTCCACACTTACATGAACAAATAATTATACCCAAGTAGACATACAAACATACACCCTTTCAGTGAACAAGTACATTTACAGTCTTGGGATCTTGAGCAGATAACAGGAACACCACCCAAGTCCCCTGATGGGGGCCTGACAGGAACAGATGTGGAGGCCTCCCTTTCCCACATCCCAGGACAGGATTCTTGACCTATGTCTCATCCAGATAGAAACGGTACTCATATTGAACAAGGAAATCAAGACTAAATAGGCATGATAACTAGATACATTCCCCATTAAGAACTTCGAGGTACATGCCACATTTATACCACAAAATACCAACAAATCAGTTTCAGTTGTGTCGAGATACAGAACAAGTCCCTAAACAGAGGCAGTAGAAAACTGCTTAGGAATGCTTCTTTTCTACCTTTTTAAAAGATAGGCCAGATTCGAACCCTTAGCCAGTCCGAGCTTTGACTTCCCTCCGGAAGTCCCAGAGACGGTGAATACCATCTAGAAGCCATTCCTCCAGATACAGGACAAGTACCTTAGAGATTCTTGATAATCTACATCAGTAATCCATTCACACAATCCCCCAAAAGTTAAAGAGGAAGGAAAGAACCATTCAATGTCCTTCAAGAGGATTTCGGCGAAACAACAAAATCGATAGATTTAACACATTGGAAAACCAAGGCCAGAAGTACCCTCAGACGTTTCAGGGGTACCAAGGAAGGAGAAGTTAGGCCACGTTCAGCCCTTCTCACAATTCATCATTAGTGACCAGTCCCAGCTCACTGGTCTACCATCCATTTAACATTTCTTTTTCCTCCTATCACACCAAGGCCATGCTTTCCAGGTAGCTAGAACTTTTAAACCACAGTTTCTACCTGAAATAATTGTACTTTACTTTAGAAATTGGGTTACTGCTATCCTGGCATAGCTGCTAAATTTCAAAGTGGTCACAATTTTCCTGCTGGGGAATTCAAGAAGCAAACCCATAACTATTAAGGCCAAAACAGTCTCGGGTTTTTATTCTGTACACAGCAAAAGGTCAAGTTCAGCTCAAAACTATGCGCACTCGTTTTTAAACTGGCCTTCTCCTTTACATGTGCACAGAAATCCTGGATGCATTTATGAATTTGTAAAAGCTTTTCAATTCTCTATCTACAAGCCCTTTAAGAAATACAAGCTCTATTGTCGGCCCTTATAAAGCCAACTGCTCAAAACATTGGTCTATCATACCACTAAAATTATATTAAGACCGTGATTGCTAATTTAGTATTAAATAAATCTGGGAGGCAGGCACACTTTCTGCCCCATCTGCATTTCCTTAGTAAAACTCCGCCTTAAAACTCCACCCCTGAAATCCCATCCTGCCTCAGTGAGCAGACATTCCTTTTGTGATTGACTAAGTCAGAGGGAGGGGCCTGCTGTTCCAAGATGGCGGCCCCCAGGGGCACGGCATGCCATGCGGCCAACATGGCGGCTGCCAAGTCAGGCAGCTCAACATTGTGGCGGTCTAAACTGTTCTCTGAGAGAAAAGATGATTTCCTCATTCTCACAATAAACAAGGGAAAAGCAAACCAAAACCCCTAAAAGATAGATGG